>NC_140505.1:146344058-146546558 GCF_964339955.1 Pipistrellus hanaki
CCATAATAAAGTGAGAAGTAACATTTGTCTGTGGCTTTCTCAGCCTCCTCTTTTATCCCTTTCTGGCACCCGCCCCCAGTGTTTTTCCCACTTCCCATATAATAAAACTTGCTTTCAAAGAACAAGCCAACACTGCTATCGAGAGAGTTGTAAAGGGCCGGTGGAACTTAATGGTGTGTTCTTCATAGGGCCCTTTAAGGGCATTTTAAGAGGAGACAAAGGAAGGACAGCTTTAAAATCACAAAATGAATTTTAGTCCTGGAATTTCTGGCCTAAGTGAGTCAGTGCCAGAAGCATTCGGGATGATGATGGCACAGGAGGCAGGGGCTCCTGAGACCTCTGTGGTCATACCACTGGTCACTTATGTGCTAGTTTTGGGTGACAGTGGTGCAGTCAGGGTCCTGACTCAGAATTCCTGAAATCCTGACCTCTGGTCCCCAGAAGTAAGCCCATCTGTTTGAGTCTGATTTCACTTGTTTATGTTTTGCATTTTTCTTGTAGGAAAATATGCAGTTATTCTGGCCACATTGTGCCCACTGAAATCACAGAATGTTTCCCAACACTTTTAATGTCTGTCCTGAAAAGAAAAAGTTATTACTACTCTACAACTTCAGAGCTTATTAAAACCTAATAAAATATTCCCTGTATATAAACTAACAGCAAGAGAAACAAAATGGGGGTCAACTAAAAATGCTCATCAATCTTCAATTTTCATCTCCTTCTAGAATTCTTTTTGCTCTGCTTCTGCTTTTATTTGCTGGTGAGAAAAAGCATGGATGGCTCTCTCTAAGAAGTTCCAGGTGTCTCCTCCATCAAAGCTAATGTTCATCTTGCTTGCCCACGCTGATGGATTGTTAGCAGCTGACTTTAGCACTGCATCGACAAGGTTGCCAACAGCCATATGAGAAAAAGCACCATGATTATTATCAACATCTGCCATGAAAATGGTGGATCACATGCCTTCAATTGGTTTTCCCACTGGACATTCATTTCCTCTTCTCCAGGTAACTGAACACAGATTTACAACCCATCCTTCTAAGCCAGTCTGTGTACCTTGGGTCCATAATAGAGAAAAAGACCAGGTCTAAACTAATCAGTGTTTCTCATTCTCTAAATCATGATGATAGGTTTATGGATAGTGAAACGACCCAATCCAAGCCAATGAGACTTCGGCAGGGGATGCCACAACAATGACTCTGACATTTTTTTCTTTGAGTATTTCAGCCTGAAAGGATTTTATAGCTTCTAGTAACTATCTTGCAATCATGAAAGAAAAATGAAATCAACACAGAAGAATGAGAACCAACATTGACAAGAGTAAACACTCCATGGCTATATCACTGGGCCCTTTTTAAAGCCAAGCCTGAAGCCATATTTTTGCTTTGCTGAAGCTAGTTTGGATTAGAATTCTATTACTAGATCCAGAAGAATCCTACCTCACAGCTATTAATGTTAATTCCTCCCCTGGCTATACCCTTTAATAAGTTTTAAAATAAGTTTACCTAAGGAAGACATCAAACAAAAACTGAGGGCGAAGATTTGTTGATAGAATTTTAGGGGTCTTCTTCACAATTCTGGGGTCCCACATGCCAGAAAACTTCCAAGCAATTCATACAAGATAAATACAAGCTTCAAGAAGATCTGGACCTGGTCTCCAATCTGCCTACTGGACACTCTGAGAAATAAGAAGTTTCTGAACAGCACAAAAAGAAATCCTTAGAATATGAAGGTATCCTTCTGTCCAAGAACTTTGACAGAGTCAATGAATATTTACTGAGCACCTGCCATTTGCTAGGCTCTGGTCAGGGAACTGAGGCTATAGAAATTTTGATAAAATATAATCTGTGACATCATGTGTGCAGGACATAGCACCGAATGCTAACCTATATTAGCCTGACCAGCATTCCAACTATGCCTGCTCCAGCTGTTGTGAGGAGAAGCAGCATGTTCAGATGGTCAATCAAGGTTCCATGCATGGAAGGAAAGAGTGCACAAGAGGTGGATTTTTGTATTTTTTGGTGGTTTGTTTTTTTTTTCTTTCAACTCTTTTGAGCACACACAGTACTGTGCAAGGAAAGAGAAATCTCTTCTTTGCCTTTGCACCACCTTGCAAGAGGAGGGTTTCCATGCATGGTTTAGGTTTGCCTCAGTCTCACCAGTGATTATTCCCAAAGGTGCCAATATCAGAAGCTTCCAATACCCTTCCCTGAAAGAAATTATGATACCTTGTGTCTCTGTGATGTCACCATTTGGGGGCCCCACCAAGACTAAGAGATTGGGGTGGTGATCACTTTGTAATGTATACAGATAAATTATAATGTTGCACACCCGAAATTTAATAGTGTTATATGCCAATTTTACCTCAGTTTTAAAAAGAGTAAGAATTAATAGCTTTCTTTAATAGTCTGTCTGAACACTTCAATCTATCCTCATAGATTCCCAAATATATATCTCTATCCCAGGTCCTTTTCCTGATCACCAATCACCAGCCATGTAACGACTACTGGACACCTCTCGTTGTCTGTAACATGAGCATTTAAAGCACACCATGCCATGAACGGAACGTACTACCCCACCCTGCTCTTCCCCATCTCAGGGACGGGCTCTGTTGTCTCCTGGGTTGCTCAAACCAGAGCCTTGTTTCATCCTCACTTTTGATTCTTTATTCACCACTACCCATATCACAACAAACAAAACATCTCAGGGATCTCTTATATCCCCATTCACTTCTTTCCATCACCACTAGAACCACTTGGGTTCTCTCTCTCTCTTTCTCTCTCTCTCTCTCTCTCTCTCTCTCTCTCTCTCTCTCTCTCTCTCTCTGATTCCTGTTATTCTCCTAACTAGTGTTTCCACCTTCAGTCTTATCTGCTCTAGACCAGTCTCCAGAGTAATTTTTATACTTCAAAAATATAATCATGTATCCCCCATTTAAAACACTCTAATAATACCTCGTTATCCTCAAAATAAAGTTTTTAATGTTACTCACCATTTCCTTTATTAGCTGACCTATGCTTATCTTCTAGCTTCACATAATGAAAACTCCCTACCTTGGTCTCCATAATCCATACAGTTCTTATTGCAGTTCTTCAAATGAAAATATGCCCAATATTGCCTCTGAAATTTTGTGCATTCTGACTGAAATGTCCTTCCATTGCCTTCTGTCTATCCTATTTCCCAACTCCATGGTACTCTTCCCTGGCATCCTATATCTATACTAGAGGCCCAGTGCACGAATTCATGCACCAGTGGGGTCCCTCGGCCTGGCCTGTGGGATCGGGCCGAAACCAGCTCTCCAACGTTCCCCGTGGGGTCCCAGATTGTGAGGGACCCCACCAGTGCATTATTGGGGCTGGGGAGGGATGGAGGAGATTGGCCAGCCAGGGAGAGGCTGCAGGAGGGGTCCAGGGCATGTCTAGCCCTTCTTGCTCAAATCCGATTGGCTGGATCTCAGCAGCCAGCTAATCTACCAGTCAGAACGTCTGCCCCCTGCTGGTCAGTGCTCATCATAGCGACTGGTCGACCAGTTGACAGTCTGTCCTCTGGTGGTCAGTGCATATCATAGCAAGCAGTTTAGCGGCCTTAGCATGTCATTAGCATATTACACTTTGATTGGTTGAACAGCCAGCCAGACACTTAGCATATTAGGCTTTTATTATATAGGATTGGTGAAATGTACTCCCATACAGTGCACAACTTATCCTAAACTGTATATCAGATCTATTGAACTGAATTACCTTCTAGAGCACATGTGTCAAACACAAGGCCCGCGGGCCAAATCCAGCCCGCCAGGCCTTGCAATGTTGCCCGCACCTCGCTGTCATCACTGCACTCCGCTGTCAGTTTATGACATTGTCAGTTTATGACTGTTCAGTAAACCATTCGGCCCGCGATTTAGGCTGGATTTTAGACTTTGGCCCCTTCTCTGATTGAGTTCGACACCCCTATTCTAGAGTCTAGAAGATAAGAAGAGTTTAAAACTCTTTGAGAGCCAGAAGCACGACAAGTTTATTGTTGAGTTCATGATGATTAATAGATAGATTGGCACAGAACAGGGCATCATAAAAAATAAATCAGTGAATGAGTTAACAAGGACTCTTAAATGCTGGCAGGTGACGGACAAACATAGTTTGGGATTTTGATGGTACATGGTGTCTTAGCTTGTATGTTTATTCACTACATATGTATCATATGTTATTTCCCATTCATGACATTTCTATTCCAATGACCTTGTGGTAAGTGTCTAACAAGAGGGAACTATAGCTATGAAGTGTGAATAAGAAACCACATGATTTTTATTACATATATATATTCAAAACATTTCACGTAGAACTTGGAATCTGTAATTCCTAAATTCAGCACGTTCATGGTGTCGGATGTCCAGCTACAGTGAGTCACATGTGCTCTCCCTCTTGGGACCCTGCCCCCTAGAAGCCAGGTCTGTGTTGTGTGATCCTCCCCATTCTCAGTCTTCTCACTCTATGATCCACAATGGACACTGCACCGCATCAGCCCAATAAGAATTTGGAATTTGGTGCTAATCTAGTATTTCCAGAGCTGAGTCATTTGACATGATGTCTAAATTTCCATGGTGCCTCACCTTCCCAAAGCCCACCTGCTCAATTCTTCTAGGTCCCCAGGAGTCTTCAGGGTCATTTTAATCATTTCTCAGTTTTTAAAGGCATTTCCTATGACTTCTCACCAAGAGAAACTTCCTAACTAATGTGGCAGAAATCTTACTAAAAATTACCAATACTATATTGTTCTTCTTGGTTTAAATTTCTCAATGGATATATTCTCTGTTATTTCATTTCATGAGTTACAGAATAAAAGGGGAAAAATTTATCAGATAAAAGGGGAAAAATTTGATTGTATCTTATTAGAAGTCTAAATTTCAAGAAGAGAGAACTTCATTAGAAAATCTTCCTCAACCATGTTTAGAGGAAAATGCCTTCTACCCTGAAGCCTCACTTTAACGCTCTATTCACCTCCCATGCTGTGGGATCTAATGCAAACCCAAGAGAACCTTGCCTGAAGGGTGTATAGGATTCCGTGCCAGGGCAGCAATCCTTAACAAAACATCCCTCACACGCAATCTAGTCCTAAGTGAAGAGACCGTGGTGGAGTTCTTCAGTTTTTCCAGCGACAACCAAATGTATTTTGAACCCTTTCCATACTGGAAAACATTAAAGAAAACTCAATTTTATAACTTAAAGAAGGCATTGAAAATCACAGCAATAAGCCAAAAAGAAATATTTCTAAATGCTAAAGAAGTAATGTCTCCATTAATTTATAAGTCTATTGTATATGCTGCTATTTATACTGTTATACCATTTATGCTAAAGGATCTTTTAATCATCCTTAAAACTGACCTTTTTTTGCATCATACACAAAACCTAAGTAGTTGAAGAAAAGAAACTGAAATTTCAGGTGTTAGAGTGAATATTTTATTATAAGAACAAATACTTCCCATGCTAGCTGGTTTGGCTCGGTGGATAGAGCGGCAGCCTGGGGACTAAAGGGTCCTGAGTTCGATTCCGGTCAAGAGCACATGCCTGGGTTGCATGCAGAAGGCAGCCGATTGATGGTTTTCTCTCATCATTGATGTTTCTATCTCTCTCTCCCCATCTCCCTTCCTCTCTGGAATCAATTAAAAAAATACCCTCTAAAAAATATTCCCTCTAGTTCTTTAATTTCTTTTTAATATATATGCAAGTAAGAAGAAATTAAGTTTTATTAGATGTTTTCTTTGATAATCTGTTTTGGTACAAATATACTTCACAAACTTAGAAAATGATCAAATTGCACTGAGCAGCAGAAAATAATAAAAGTAACTTTATACTCGTAGGCCTTGCGTATTATTGGTTCCCAGCTTATCCATGAAACTGCTCTGTACACAGTGGACAGAGAAACAGATCTTTATCACCAGCCCCCAGCTCCTGCCCAGCCTCTACCAAGCTCACCTGTTGGCAGTCCTTATGATTTCTATAGCAAATTAACTTTTAACAAAAATCCTTAGGATTAACAGAATATACAAGTAACCAAAATTCTCATCTAAGGCTTTGCAGATAGGAGTGGGTCTCTTAATGGGTTAACATTAAAAGTCCCTGGAAAGAGAATTTGTCCTAAACTTCCCAAAGATGAGGCTGCAAATTGAGTCTCCTTCAGAAAACAATGACACTGGCTAAAAACCATGGTTTTCATTCCATCTTCAAAGTGAGATAATGCAAGAATGCCAAAAATTCCACAGAGCCTTCTCAAGTAACAATCCTGTCCTTGAGAGGGCTTTGGGATTTCAGAGTTGTGGAATTTTCCACCCATTTATTCTTTCCTTTTCCATCTTCTTTGCCTTCAAGTGTCAATTGGCTCTTTAAGTCACAGCCGTACAAATAATAGGATTTTTTTTTATTGGCATAAGGCATTATACTTTATTCATCTATTCCGTTTCATCTGAAAGAAATCCAATAAAGACACAATTTTACTTTCAATGAAATATGTTAAGCTGCTTTTCCCCCCCACGAGAACTAGGTGGAAAACCCCATCCCTGAGCTATGTAAGTACAAAACTTCTTGCTTCTCAGAACATGTATGAATTTGACTTTATTAAAATATAGGCCTGCCTTTTTTTTTTTTCCTGTTTCACTTCATAGTACTTGTGTAAAACTACGTAGCAAATTCAATGTTTTAGTAGTTAGTGAAGGCTTTGTACCATAATAATACCAAGAACACCCTATGCTTTTCCTAGCAAATATTGACTTAAAAGGACACTTTGTTTGCCTTTGTGCTACATCCTTGATAGAAACCATGTACAAATTGCAAGATTTGTTTTCCTCTAACTGTAAATACAATGAAGCAGAAAACTCAAGTGATGATTAGACATCAAGAAACTACCTTTGACTCTGGGTTATTGATTGAACTAGAAACTCAAGTTAAGGTCATCCTGACCTCCCTTGCCAGGCCCTTCTGCTGCTACAGGAAATGACCTGTGACAAACTCAGCGCGTACACACCTTTCTTTGTGACAGAAGCCAGCTCTGAATCACAAAAATCTCCTTTGAAAAGGAGGAAGAAAATGATGTCAGCATGGATCCTGGGTGAATATCAGCCTATGCATTTGCCACAACAGGAGGTTAATTATACGATGTAAGGACAAAATTTGCTCTTCCTCCAGAAGACAGTTGGCCACCCTGTCCTATGAAAGAGTCGTCGGAGACACAGTGCAACAGAGAGAAACGTCCACCTGGGTCCCCATATTCAACCCAGCTCTCCACAGCTGAAGAATTAAATCCTTGAAAAGCAGCCATCATCCATTAATGAAACCACAGAGCAAAAGAGAGATGTGAGATTCAAGTTCTGTCAGAAGATAAAAGTCACATAATAAAAGGGACAGTCATGGCTTTATAAGCAAAAGTGAACTTTCTCAATGTCTCACAGCCATCTCCTTAACCAATGGTCTCTCATCATGAGCGATCATGGCTATTTAGAAGGAGAAGCAAAATATGGACAGATCCGTCTGCAGGCAAGTGGAGACAAGGCATAATAAAGGAAGAGCTAGGTGTGTGAGGAAAATGATGAAGTGAACATACTTTAGTGCTTAATTCATACTTTGAGAAAATGCATCAGCTCCAACAGAAATTTAACTCCTTCTGGTTGGAATGCCAAATACACATGTAAACAATTATTTCTATTCCTTTCAACATGCAGCCATTCTAGATGGTTTGACCTTTTCTTTTGCCCAAATACTTGGGTAGATTTCAAAGCTTGATAAAGGCATATCATAAAACTCACATATAAAAAGGTCCAACTTTCAATGTCTTTATTTTTTTAAATCTCATCGATTCTAAATTGAGGAAGTTATCACTTGTGATAATTCACTTCTGAGCCACACTTAAGTGCACCATTGAACTCACAGCAAGATTTTTCAAATGACAGAGAGCAATTTCTAGGATGTCACACTTCAGGGGTGGCAAAGCAAGGAGGGTCATGCAGTGGCTGATGATGAAAAGGACCCTAAATTCAAATAATACAGTGCCTCAGAACACACCCCAACAGCATCACGCCTTATCTCTTTGCAAAGGCTTGTACACAAACCTTGTGGAAAACTTTATCTCTTTGCAAAGGCTTGTACACAAACCTTGTGGAAAACCTTATCTCTTTGCAAAGGCTTGTACACAAACCTTGATGTTTATTTAGTGACGTCACCTTCCTATTTCCCCATCTCAGGTTGCCCTTATGTTCATTTTTACCTGTTTTGTCTCTACAAACATGTTAGGACAAGGGAAAGAACTGCAGGGGCTTGGACTTTATATTTTCTAGTGGGGGATTTTGTGTTACCTTTGAGAAAAGGGTTGATGAAAATGAATATTTTAAGAAGTGGAAGGGAGGAGAGAAGGAATAATTATTTCCTTCCCCTGGTTTTCCCAAGTTAAAATGGTTTTTTAAAATACTTTTTTTTATTGATTTCAGAGTGGAAGGGAGAGGGAGGAAGAGAAAGAAACATCAGTGATAAGAGATAACCATCGATTGGTTGCCTCCTGCATGTCCCATCCTGGGGCTCAAGCCCACAACCTGGGCATGTGCCCTGACAGGGAATAGAACTGTGACTTCCTGTTTCATAGGTCGATACGCAACTGCTGAACCACGCCGGCTGTGCAAAATGTTTTGAAGGATATTTATATAAAAATAAAAGTAATAATATTATATAACTTCTGCTTGTCCTTAGGAAAAGGGTAAGATAGGATAGGATAGCTTGGGTCCAAAGAGCATAAAGTAGGATGTAAGAGGATCTGACAGTCCGCTAGACATGTACAACTCGAGCAAACTCTCAAATAACTGGTTCAGTCCAATTGTTTTAAAACTGAGAAACTGAGCTCAAAGAGGAAAGGATCGTCACCCAAAACCAAAGAATTGAACAGCTAGGATTAGTATGTGAAAATAATAACTACAATCTTTTTTAATAAGAAAAACAAAAATTTCACATACTGGCCTTTTGCTGGCTGTGTTTCCTGGAGCAAATAACAACCTCCCTGGGCTTCCATTTCACCATCTTTGATGTTGAGATAATAATATAGCCTTACTTCATAGGCTTGTTGGGAAAATTAAATCGGTTAATACTTATAAAACTCCTAGAAACAATAAGTATTTTATAAATATCAACTTATTACCACTATTGATAATTTAGTCGAGCTAGGCCTTTGTCAAGTCAGTGAGGTGTTGCTGATGAGTTGGAAAACTCGATCCGTTATGGATCAGCATGTCACAATGGCATGATGTCAATATTTAAGGATACTCTGGGGCTCAGCCTAACTCCAGTTTAGAGCCATAGGCGGGATGGAGTAGGGAAGGTGGGAGTCTCATCTCCATAACCAATAGTCATTTACATTTAAAAACACTTAGGTAACAACATTCATGTAGCATAAAAAAATAGAATTGAAAATCCAACCTTTCTTGAGTTCCCAGGTTTGATCTTTAGGAACCTTGACTAAGCCACTGCATCCTACTTGGTAGTTTCCATATATGGTGTTAATAACAACCTTCAACTGAATTATTGTAAAAGTTAAATGTATTTGAAAGTACTTTTTGGCCTACAAATTTTACAGAGAATGATACATTCATAAGAGCACAATGTATTACAATTACAAAATGTTTCTTATTTTGAAATCACAGGGGGGGGGGAAATCATTCCTGCTCTTTTCCAAAGATTTAGCATTGACCATGAAACTAGAACCTGTAGTCAGAATAGTTATGAAAAATGTGTTCCAAAGAAAAAAATCACTGAGCTGGGAAGCTTGGAGGCTTAGTTTTTACCTCCAGCTTTCCCATGGACACATCATAAAGCTCCAGGCAAATCACTTAGATTTCCTGGCACCCCGTTTCCTTCCCTGTATAACACAGGGTGCATTAGATGATCTCTCCTCCTTTAATTCTATAATTCTAAATGGCATACATATGTTTGCATGAATCTATGAGTCACCAAAAGCTGGTATATTTCAGAAAATCATTTAATAAACAAAATATCTCATAAGCAATTCAAGAGATCTTGGAACCGACTCTCCAAACATTGCATAATCATGTTTAGGCAAAGACTTCAACCCCACGAAGAACTTCTTGGAATGGGGCTTCTTTTCACCACCATTGGAAATTCACAGAAATGCACGGGCTGTCAGTTCATGTGTTCACACTCACTCTGCTCTACGGCTCAGAGCACTGGAATGTCTTTCATTAATTTTTTTTAAACGGGGGGGGTGAGGGTACTTAATAAACAGAAAATGGTATCGCCTCTTTCAAAATGAAATGAAAGCCTAAGAAGACATTTTATTCTTAAAACATTTTCGGTATTGCAGGATGCTTTGGTAACAGTTTTAGCGTCACTTTTTTTTTTTTTCCCTTTCTCATTTTGGATTTAATCAATGTGACACCTTTGTGAAGTAGGCTAGCCCAGGAGTTATTGTGTCTATTTTACAAATAAATATACAGGCGACAAAGAAATGAAATAATATGCTTCTCCCTTAGAGTTGATGGTCCTCACTCTAAGATCTCCTGCCTCTCAGAAGAACCTTCATCTACTAAGGAGTAGCCTGCCTGCAGATCAGCCCCTCGCACAAGGACTGGCTCCGCTCCCTTGAAGAACAAAAGCTCCCCTCCCGTCCACTGCCGAGTCACTGTCTGGGACCCCATACAGCGCTGCAGGAGTGCTCTGAATGCCTGAGCCCTTTCAGAGGACTTCCATGGAGAAATAAAATTCTCAGATACGAACAATGGACTTATTGATGACTGAATTAGGCCCTGCTTCCCACGCCTTGTGGTTTCTCCCCATAAATGTTTTTCCCGTAATTCAGAGGCTGCTTTGGGAGAGCTGTCCAGAACTCTTTCATCAGGGTTTATTTTTTTCATCCTAAGATTTTGGCCAACTCTCTCTGTTTATTTTTAAAACGGAGAAGGGGTGGATCATGTCCTAGAGAGAAACCTCCTACAAGGTCCTAAACATTTTATATCCATGGGGATAATTAGGAGGATTTGAGAATTATACCCCTCTCCGTTAACTGATGGAAGGGCGGATCCACATCAAATCACAAAGACATGATTATCAAAACAAAGTTTAATTTTATGTAACCCACTTTCCAGCCCCTGTGGTAAAGACAAGGCTGTCATATGTTTGAAGTGCCTGCCCTGGGCTTGGATGGCAACTGGAATCCAGCAGAGCCAGCGGGTTGGAAATGAAAGATCACACAGAGATTAACTTCACAAGAAACATGCTTATGTTTGCATAACATTCATGTTCCCACCTTCATAATGGCTTAATTTCACTTATTCCCCCAAACTGAGTGGCAGAGACAGCTACTCACTGTGGGGCATATGGTTCCATTGCTCCTTTTGCTGGTTCTTCTATGAGAGGAACACTGTTTCTTTCCTCCGGCTATGGAAGCCAATAAGCACAGCTCCGAATCCGTGACTCGCTTTTCATTTATGATGGAAGAGAAGGGCAGACATCTGCATTACTGCAGCGAATCCAGGGCCTCGGATATTGAGAACTTTCTGTGGGAAAGGATAGAGTTAGGTGTTTCAGGGGACCTAAATCTGAACAAGATACAGCCCCATTTCTCAAAAAGTTTAATCAAGTGACGGAGTGCTGGGAGATAGGGAAAGATGGCAGGTCTTCGAATCACTGTTTAGAATCAAAGCATTTATCATAAAAGTGCACCTAGTGCTCAAGCACAACCTAGATATAAGAATAGGGACCATATCTCCCTTGAAATTTCCCCGCATCCCACTCTGGTATTTTAAATAATCTTCTAAAAAAAAGGAAAGGGAGGTATTTGGAAGGTTCCAAAAAGAGATAGTTCTTAAATTAAGGGGCTAACAAATTTCATGAAGGAAGTGGCATTGGAAATAAGTCCAAAAGGTTGAACAGATAAAATAATAAAAAAATAAATGCAATGCACTATTTTAAATGGCACTACTACATACATCAGCTTACTTCGTAAGACAAAAAGAGGAGGGCCCTCCAAGCAGGAAGTACAGCATAAGCAAAGGCAGGGACTAGGAAGCACTGACATTTGTAGGAAATATTGAATACTTTTTCATGAGCACAACAGAACTTGAGCACCCACTATGTTTCAGATGTGAATTACAGTGATACAGGATTCAGGGGACATAGATGTCTGTCTTCAAGTGTCATGTAGCCTGCAGGGGAAGCCAACATAATCGGCTCCGAAGTTAAATGTCATATTCCTTAAACCTATACAATTGTATTGCTTAATTTAATTAATTAATGTAACACCAATAACTTCAATAATAAAAATTCAGAAAAAGTTGTTATATCTCAGATAGAAGTAGGAGATAAAGATGGAAATCTATGCCAGGACCATGTTAAGAGTGTCTTTATATTTTTTTAAGTTTTTTTTATTGTTTAAAGTATTACATATGTCTCCTCTTTCTCTGACTGACACCCACCACCACCACTCCCACCCCCGAGGGCAAGCCCCCACCACCCTAGTGTCTGTGTCCATTGGTTATGCTAATATGCATGTATACAAGTCCTTTGGTTGATCTTTAACCCCACCCTACCCCCCATTTGTCTCTGGATCTATTTTTGTTTATTAGTTTCTATTGATCATTATATCCCACATATGAGTGAGATCATGTAATATTTATCTTTCTTCGACTAGCTTATTTCACTTAGCATAAAGCTCTCCAGTTCCACCCATGCTGTTGCAAATGTTAAAAGTTCCTTCTTTTAATTGTGTAATTGTGTCCATAGGCATGGGCCAATAGTATTCCATTGTGTTGATGTACCACTGTTTTTTAATCCACTCGTCTACTGATGGGCACTTAAGCTGTTTCCAAATCTTAGCTATGGGTAAATTGTGCTGTTATGAACATAGGGGTGCATATGTCCTTTCTTAAGGGTGTCTTTAAAACTAGGCTAACATGTAGTACTTAACTCAGTGACAATACAGGATTATTAAACATTTGAGGCTGAGGATATACGATCTGGGTTGAATACATGATTCATTTAGAGCAAATGACTAGGATTCATTCAGTGCAAGAAGAAATGAGGCAGAAAATGCAAAAGTCTCAGGCAAGAGATAATAGGGCTCTGAATACAATAACATTAAGAAGATTAAAGAGAATAAAAGAAGAGGATCTCAACTAAAATAGACAATGTGAGACATTGACTGGTTTGAAAGGAAAAGAAAATGCTTGATGTAGGTCATGCTGAGTTAGGATGCCAGCAGGATGTAGAGGGCAGATGTGAAGCCTGCAGTTGAACTTTCCAGTCTGAGTGCTAGCAAGAAAGAGCCGTTTTAGGTGCTATTCACAGTGGGTGGCTGTTAAGAACATGGGATTGAACAAGATAGCTGAGATAGCATAGCTGAGATAGCAAGTGTCCATATGAAGGAGGAAGAAGAAAATAATCCTGGGAATGTTTACATTTATATGGAAGAAGGAGAGAGAAGCATATGAATAAGTCAGGAGAGATGAGAAAACAGTTGAGGGTCAAGCTAGCACAGTGCTAGGGAACCCCGAGAAGGAGAAAAGTCTGAAGGAGGATGTATCAACTGTCAGATGCTAAGCAGAAGCCTGGAGGTGTTAACTGAGATGACATGAGCCATTGGATTTAGTGCTTAGGGGGTCACTGGCTGCCTTTGAAAAAGAAACTTCAGTGACATCAAGAACAGAAAAGTCAGCACTTAAGAGAGTAAAGAGTGAGCAAGAGCATGGCAAGAAAGTAGATTTCAGAGAGTTTGACAGAGGAAGATAGAACGATGTAAATGAAGGAAGGAAGGATTGGATGGGAACCAGAGGAAGGAATAAGGTTTGTAGATAGAGGGGTTAACTTGCTATGGAGAAGGGTGCATACTCCTCAGAGACTGGTTAAAAAATAAGAAAGTGTGGGAGGGGGCAGTGCAAATACAAAGACTCTCTCCCTACCTTCTGGCCCACGCCTATGGACACAATTACAACCTCTCTTTTGGATGACTCACACATTTCTATCTCCTGCCCTAACCTCTTCCTGAGCGCCTCATCTATATATAAAATAATGTGCTAAACAACTCCACCTGGGTGTCCCAAAGGCACCTCACACTCAACCTGCCCAAATCAAACTCAGTACCTTTTTCTCCAAATATCATCATCTCCCACTGTTCCCTCCTCAAAAAAAATGGTATTATTATCCACCGGATTGCTGAAGTCAGAGGTTAGGACTCAGTTCAGCACCATTGCTCTCAAACCCCACCCACCACCAAAGGCTTTTCAGTTACCGCCCCAAATCTGCCTTTGCCTCCCTCTAAGCACTATAACTAAATGTGCTATAACTAAAGCGACCATTTCAAAACTCAAGTCTGATCATGTCCACTACCGCTTAGAGCCCTCCAGCTGCTTCCTGTTGGGCAGGGCCGAAGTCTGACATGACTGTCCAGGCCCTGCATGGCCTGGCCCTGTGCCCCTTCAGCCTCATCTCACTCTTTCCGCCCACCTGCAACCCCAGTCACCCTGCCCTCCCTTCACTTCCTCAGATACTTCCAACTCTCTTCCACCTCTGTGCTCTGCACATGCTGTTCCACCTGCCCCGTACACTTTTCCCTCCATTCTCTTCACCTGGTTTACTTCTATTTCGGGCAAGATGGAGATAGTATGCTCAGGGGCTAGGACTCCAGCCTTTGGAATCAAACTGAGTTTTAATCCCTATTCCTCTACTCATCAGCTGGATGACGCTAAACTGAACAAGTTACTTAGGTCTCCACGCCTAAGTTTTCTCACCTATATGTGAACATGAGCCCATACCTCACAGATAATTCATGTAAAGCACTCAAATCTGAGCCTGGCACATAATAATCACTTGGTAAATGTCAGCTATTTTTTTATTCTTTTTTCTAATCTTGGAAAGAAGTCATCCCCTTCTGGAGAAGCCTTCCCTGACAGGGCTCCACCCCTCTGTCTAGTCCTATCCCCCTTGCACCCTGCTTCCTTACACCCATCAGATTTAATTTTGCATTTATTACAAGATTTTTAGATCACATCTCTCTTCTTCACTAGGCTGATGTTTCCTTGAGAGCAGGACTTTGCCTACGTTTCTCTTGTGCATAGCCCAACCCCTACCACAATGCCTCACACAGAGTAGAAACTCAACCAATATTTGTTCAGTGAATGAATGACTGAACCAGGAAACAGAGGCAGCCCAGCTGTGCTTAGAGTACGTAAGGATTAGCATATCCAGCTTGTCTTCTATGCAACAATCCAGTATTTTGTCATTCAGTCACTTCATTTTTGCTTTTGTGGAGGCCAGGTTAGCAGTGTGTCATCTCATCTATGAATACCAGTGAATTGTAATAGAAATATTTGTTTTTTAGAAAGTAGAAGAATCTGGGGTAAAATTCATATTCATGCAGGGCTCATTAACCAGGGACATTTAGTTGAGGCTGAAGATGATGATGGCAATGATGATAATCTTATAATTAACAAGGCTTATGAATATTAGCACATTAAGTCCCAGAACACATTGGACTAGTAAGTGGAAAGTACAGAACGAAAGCTCTTGAAGGTTATCTCATGTGTCAAATGAGAAACATTGAGAGAGAGCCATCTCCCTTGCTCCCTTTAGCCCATCATAATTTTCTGCGTCATAGACACACATGCAGATGTCTAACTGGACCCCTCACTGAGATGTGACCTTCCCAAGTCTTCCAACCATGAACTGTGTGATGTGGGGTCTCATGGGGTAGGCCACATGGTTCTGCATCCACGTCCCTTCCCCCAGGAATCTTCCAAGGAGGACCACTGAGTTGGCTCACATTTTGTTCTAGGAAATGTTTTCTGAATAATTCTCTTGGAGTTTGCTAATGGGAAAATACTAAATCGTGGTAAATGCTATACAATCTTATATTAATATGAGGAAAAGCAGACAAAATATCCCCTACAACTCCCTAAAGATTGCCTTTACTGGGGAGAATCCAAGATGGCTGCTCGGGTAGACACCTAGCCGCAGCCGCACGCAACAATTTCAATAAAATACAACTAAAATATAAAATGGACATTACCCAGAACTACAGGAAAGTCAACTGACTGGAAATTCTACAACGAGAAGCAAGGAGAAAACCAGAAGGAAGCGCGGAGGAGCTGTAAAAGCCCAAGGTACGGAGACACGCGGCGCGTGCGGAGAGGACGGAGCCGGAGAGGAGGGAGGCCGAGTGCCTGGCTGGCGTTCCCTAGCGGGAAGGAGATAAACACTCGGACTGTGCTGGGCCCCCAACTGCTCTGAACCCCCGTTCTAGGCCAGACCCTGGGGACCCAGGCTCATCCAGAGGGAGCTGGGCTGTAAGGCGGTACTCGGGGAAGCAGCGAAAGGAGGTCCCAGAGGCGCGCACACAGCGCGCAGAGAAGGGCCGGCCGGCTGTGCCGTAGGACTGCCCTGGCGGGAAGGAGACAGGCTCCAGACTGCTCTGAACGCCACCTCCAACTCCACTTCCAACTGAACTGAACCCCAGTTTCGGGCCCATTGCGGGAGAGCCTACACTGTTTGGTAGCAGGCGAAAATCGAGGGCACCTTTCTCTCAGAGGCGCTTGCAACAAGTACTGAAGGACCCTGAGTCTCAGGAGTCGCATAGGGCGGGGCTGACGGAAGCCAAGGCTGTAGGCTCCACCCTGAAACCCCGCCCCATCAGAAAAGCTGCCTGCGAAAATGCCTAAACCAAATAGATCACAAACGAAAGAAATGGAGGACAATAAGCGACTGGATATAGAGTTCAAAACCACACTTATAGGGTTTTTCAAGAGACTCCTAGAAAAGGCCAATAAAATAAATGAGACCTATGAGGATATGAAAAGGGATCAACAAGAAATGCTAAGGGATCAACAAGAAATAAAGAATACATTGTCTGAAATAAAAAATATTCTACAGAGTCCTAAAAACAGAATAGAAGATCGCAAGAATCAAGTCAAAGATTTGGAACATAAAGAGCCAGAAGACACTCCTCTGCAGAAGCTAGAAGGCAAGAGAATCCAGAAAATTGAAGATAATGTAAGAAACCTCTGGGACAACTTCAAACGATCCAACATCAGAATCATGGGGGTCCCAGAAGATGAGAGAGAGCAAGATATCGAAAACATACTGAAAGAAATAGTGATAGAAAACTTCCCCCACCTGGGGAAAGAATTGGACTTACAAGTCCAGGAAGCACACAGAACTCCAAATAAGAGGAATCCAAAGAGGACCACACCAAGACAAATCATAATTAAGATTCCAAGAGCAAAGGACAAAGAGAGAATATTAAAAGCAGCAAAAGCTAAGCAGGTGGTTACCTATAAAGGAGCACCTATACGATTGTCAGCTGATTTCTCAACAGAAACCATGCAGGCCAGACGGGAATGGCAAGAAATATTCAAGGTGATGAATAGCAAGAACCTACAGCCAAAAATACTCTACCCAGCAAAGCTATCACTCAGAATCGAAGGTCAGATAAAGAGCTTTACTAATAAAAAAAAGCTAAAGGAGTTCATCACCACCAAACCAGAATTATATGAATTGCTGAAGGGGGTTCTTTCAGAAGAGAAAGTAAATAAAGATAAAAATTATGAACAACAAATACGTAACTATCAACAAGTGAATCAAAAAACCAAGGAAATTAAAAAAAAAAATCTGATGAACAATATTAACTGTTGAATATAATATTGTAGAATCAGAGGTATGGAAGGGGAGTGAACTGATGATTCTTGGGGAAAAGGGGAGAGGGGAATGTGGGAAGAGACTGAACATATAAACTGTGCACCTATGGATGAGGACAATGGGGAGGGGGGAAAGGGCAGAGGGTGGGGTGGGAAGGGGGGGAAAGGAACACTTGTAATAATATGAACAATAAAAATTTATTAAAAAAAAAAAAAAAAAAAAAAAGATTGCCTTTACTGCAGCATATAAACCCTCTCCTTAACGCTTCCCTTTTCTAATAACAAAATGTTCTTTCCCTTGGTGGATCATTGTGGCATCTTTGGAATGACTGAGTGAACAGTAGGTTCTGTACTGTCTCTAGAATTTATACTACCCTGTTTCCCCAAAAATTAGACAGTGTCTTATATTAATTTTTTCTCCCAAAGTTGCACTAGGTCTTATTTTCGGAGGATGTCTTATTTTCAGGGAAACATGGTATTATCAATAGCCTTTCTTTATTGAATATCTAGTAGAGACAGCAAGCCACAAGGCCTGAGGTGCCTCCCTTTTGCTGGTTATTAAATTATTCAGTGGGTTTCAATGCCTTGAGGGTAAGATCTAAGAGTCTTATACTCTTTATAGAACAAGAAATGAGAATTGAAGTCATCTTAGGACTCACGGACTGTGGTATGTCCCTGAGTCTCCTATGACTTTTTCTTAGGAGCATTGTCTGGCCCCTGGCAGACTGTTGTCTTAGTTGAAACAGTAAAAGTTGAAACCACAAATATGATAATGTTGAGAATAGCACTGAAAACTTGCTTCCAGAACTTAGTGAACTTTTTTGAAGAAATCTATTATTGCCTGGCAATAAGCACATAAAAGCATGTAAGGATTTCAAAATGCAAAGTGGCCAGGGGAAAAAGGTTTATGTGACATTAGAAGGAAAAATAAAACTGATTGTAAAGTTATGTATATGCTAAGATTGAAACTATATGAAAATTATATAATATATTAGCAGTAACTGGAAGGAAATGTTAAAACAGCTGTGTTTTAGAATGGCAAGTTTAAAGATATGTATTCTTTTTTCTTGCTTGATTTCTGTTATTGTTATTATAGTATTATTTGTACAATACAAGGTTTTCAGCATATTAAAATATGTGGAAAATCATATAAATAAAATATTTTGGAAATTGTGGAAATATTGTGGAAAATCATAGTTCACTTGTAGTACAGACATTAAAAATCATATTCCACCTTAAAATCAAAAATGGAAAATAGGGAGGTATTCTACCTTGTCTTTAAACATTACTGTTTATTCTATAAAATGAAACAGGGAACAACCAGCATAGTTCTTAAAATTGACAGAAATGAATTTAATTTCTCTTTCTTGGTGTCACTGACAGACTCAGAAATTTTATTTTCTTCAGTGAGAAAAGATAAAACAGAATATTTTGTATTAATTTTTTTCTAACTATCTAGTAGACCAGAAAACCTTTCTTAAAAAACTACTATACATTTAAGGAATACTTAGTAGGGCCAGGTCAGAAATGCTTCAGCATATATCTCCCTCCTAACTAGAAATACTAAAAGATAGAATGCTAGCTGGGTGCTTAGAGCCAGGTTTGAATCATTGAATCACAGGTCTACAAATTCAGCTCAGAAAATAAACACACAGTTCCCCTCTTTCTTGCCTTCTGTTTATTCAATGCTTCACTCACAGGGTTGCCTATAAACAGCACAATACAGGGTTTTTAAAAAATCTCACACTGAATAGGCATTTCCTTCTGTCCAGAAATTTTCACTTACTTCTCTTTTTTAATACCCACCTGAGGATGTGTTTCGATTTTTAGAGAGAGAGAGAAATATTGATTGGTTGCCTCCCATACACATCCCAACTGGGGTTTGAACCCCCAACCTAAATATGTGCCCTGACCAAGAAGTGAATTGCAACCTTTTGGTATAAGGGATGACACTACAACAAACTGAGCCACCTGGCCAGGGCTCCATTTACTTTTTAATTAAATGATTACTATGTAAATATGTAAAAGGCTAATATGCTAAGTGTCCAACTGCCGACTGATCACTATGACATGCACTGACCACCAGGAGGAAGGCACTCAATGAAGGAGAGCTGCCCTGAAGCCACAGAGAAATGGCACTGCAGACCTGGCGCCCACAAAGCAACACTCGACTTCTCCCAAGTGGGACATAGACCCTGTTACTACCCCAGAGCAATCACCTACCAAATCGAAGCCAACGCTGCTGAGACCCCATGGTGCAAAATGTGGCCCACAGCCCAGCCCAGCCCAGAAACAGTTTCTGTGGGCGCCAGATAATGACATCACATAGCAACACCCGGCTTCCTCTCCCTAGCGACTAACCTCCTTAGAGTTTCTTCAGCCCAGGAACATTACTCACTTTATAGTCAGGTGGAAACATTTTACACTTTAACCAAATGTCTGTGAAGCATTTTCCTGTGCCTCATCTCATTTGATCCTCACAGAAGTCCTGGAGTAGGTAGATAGGAGACTCGATGTAATCCTATTTTCTTTTCATTAGCTAGAAAATGGAGATTTAGAAAGTTTAGAAACACTGCTGCAGTTAAAATATTTTACCCTTTGTTCCCCCTACAAGATCTACAATAATAATGTACTATGTGTTGATATTTACTACTATGTTGCTGACAACTGAAAGAGAAGTTGGGGTGCTTCACTAGGCTGGGAAAAGTTTAGCTAAATCAGAAAGCAGGTCTAATTAAGCAAGTTTATCATATATATATATATGTAAATATATATGGCTAAGTTGACTCATGCATGTGCAATACATATAAAGCTCTCAGCTGGAGCCAATCACACACGTGTGTTTTGATCTGTCATTGTTGATTGTGAATTTGGTTGACACTCCTATTATAGAGAAAGGGTGAATAGCAATATTAAAATATTTCTTCTAATTAATTTCCTTTCAATGTGCACAAATTTGTGCACCAGGCCACTAGTCCATAATTGGCTGCCTTTTCAGTCTGGATTCCTATTAAGAGGTTAAGAGAATTTGTGGCTAGTTTGGATTTTTTTTTTTTTTTATCTTCCTTAAGCTCAGGCCTTTCCTTGTGTCCCATCCTTGCAATTCAGTCCAACAAAAATGTATCCAGCTGAGTGACTTCCCAGAGCTGTTAGGTCAACAAGCTCTTCCAGGAGGCTATAGAAACACCTCATTGGCCTTTGAATGCTGTGTCTCACCCATTGGTTAGCTAGCATACACAGTTCATGCTGGACTTCTAAACAGTTCAATCAGGAATCTGCCGGACTGTGTGTTCCTAACCTTCCTCCTCATATGATGGGCTATAGGTGGTAAGAGTTATCAGCTGCAAAAACAAATAAGTCCAATACCACAATAATAAGCAATCATCTAAGCAACAAAAGAATTACTCAGTACTATATATTGATGGCATACTGAAGATAGTGAACTCAATTCTTGGGGTACTGGGAACCATGGGATGAATTTTGAGAACCTGGATAAGTAGAATGAGCACTAAACCTAGAGGCTGAATTAAAACAAACTGGAGAGGATAGAGATTGAGTGGAATCAGGGAACTAATAGGAAGCCATTGGAATAATTGAATTGGCCCAAACCAAAACAATGATGATAGGCATAGAAATCAGGTAGATAACAGAGTTAAAATAGATAAAATGATGCAACAAATTTGATACAGATTAATGAAGAAAAGCACAGTATAAAGACAAAGGTAAAAATACGTGGAAGTTTCTAGCCTAGATTATTGAGATGGTGGTAATGCCATTAACACAACTGAGGAACTAAGAGGAAAGGTTTGGGAAAGGAGACAGGGAGTTTGGTTTTAGATATAACTGAAAAGTGTCTGGGTGTCTTCTATGGAGAACATATCAGAAGGCCAGTTAAGATATGCTGGTGCTAGAAAAAAGTACTTAACTACAGACTTTGAAATTAAATCCTGGTTCTGCCACTTAGGTGGAATGGCCTCAGATAAGATATTTAAACTTCCAAGTCTCCAGTTTCTTTATCTGAAGAGGAAGATGGTAATTACATTACAGGATTTTTATGAATATTAAATACGAATTGTGTATGGGAAGCACTCATAGTGTCTTAAACATAGGAATAACTAAAAAAAAAAAAAAAAAAAAAAAAAAAGGTATCTGTTAAAAAAGGTATCTGCTTTTGGATACTGCAATATTCTCTTCTCGTTCCCCTTTTTCATCCTTTGCCTTCTTCTGTGACTTCTGCATGACAATCAGAGAAATCTTGTTTAAACAAAAATGAGAATCTCATTATTCCTCTGCTTAAAAAGCTCTAAGAACTCAGCATTCTATTGCTTGAACATGCCAATCTTGTTCTAGCCTCGAGGCCTTTCCACTTGTTGTTTTCTCTGCCTGGAATGCTCTTTCCCAAATTTCTTAAGATTGCCTCTCTTTCATCCTTCTGCTTTTATCTTACACGATACCATCTTATAGAAGTCTTGTGATTATTCTTTCTTCCTCCAACACAGGCATTCTTCATATCTCTGCTTTTATTTTGCCCATTGAAAATTAGCATTTGAAACAAAAAAAATCTTATATATGTTTACATTTTTTGGTCTCTTTAAATAGAATATAAATTTCTTGATAGCTTATCTGTTTTGTTCCCTACTATATACCCCAATGCTTGGCACATAGTACCAAGACCATAAGTAATTGTTGAATAAATACATAAACATGGAAGTATATGGACCCTTAAATATAAAGTATGCATTTCCCCCCAATAAGATGGAACAGTATAATTCAGAAACATAATTCTATGATGTTGAATAACCTGGATGTCTCCCTAAGGTAAGCCAATTAAGCTCTCTGATCTCCATTGTCCTTCTCATTATAAAAGAGCCAAAACTGTCACTCTCCTGCTGAAGATGGATGTGGTAAAGAATAAGTGATATGAAACCTGGCAAGTGCCTGGAGTTTTACAAGAGGAAGACACTCTTCTTAACAGTTCAAACACCATAAAGATGACAGGCACAGGCCAAAACAGTATAATCAAATTCCTGAAAGTCACATCATATCATTGGACTGCAAAATCCCCAAATGGCCCCGAAACAATAGCATTTCAATTATCTATCAGAATTTCCACCAAGCTGCGGTGATAATGTAAACCCTAGAATCATAATTCAGTATGGTAGTTCCTGAAATATGATGAAAAACAAGGCTACTTTCTAAGTGAATTAGTGTTCACAAAGAAGATACAAATGCCTTTTGCCAGAGCATGGTCAACAACTCAGTTCCCAGGCTCCTTGCTTCCATCTCTCCATGGACACCACCAATCAGTGATGTAGAAATTAATATCACTAAAATTAATGATAAAAGCATAAAAGTTTCTTTGTAGTTTTACAATATACAATACAAAAGTATATGTATATTTGATGTAAAAGTAAATAAAAATTAAGATTAAAAAGTTAAAAAATAAAACAATGTCTACAGCAAGAGATAATGAAGGATCCAGCAAATCCACTTCTGGGTATTTATCTGAAGAAACTCTAAACACTAAATCAAAAAGACATATGCATCCACATGTTCATTGCAGCCTTATTTATAACAGCCAAGATATGGGAACAACCTAAGTATCCATCAATAGATGAATGGACATCCCTGACAACACAACCAGACAGGACCATCACCAAGGCCCTACAAGAATTAACAACTCTGGCTAATGAGTTATCTGAGAATCCTGAAATTGAGGATCCTTTCTCCGATTCACTAGAGCAATGGTTCGGAAAGTTGAAGGAAATGATGGTATTTATATTCTCCTCTTTGATTAGGGGTTACAATAACAATATCATCCCATGTAGGAGAGGTCTTATCCAAATGTTAATTGAAACCGCATTGACCAAACAGCAAAATAATCTCCTAGATACTGCAGAGCATGAAAGTCAATGAATGTTAGCCAAGTTTGAAGAAAAGAGTTTAAATAAAGAAAAGGGGGAATTGTGAGATTAAACAAACAATGTTTTCTGTCAAATAAGGGAGCTTAGGCAGCTTCCATTTTGTCCCACGTGACATGGCAGCCACCATTTTGGCTTGCATGGCTTGCAGCTCCCTGCAGGCCACCATTTTGAAACAGCAAAGGTCAATCCCTTCTTTTAATTAACCAATTGTACAAGATTGTGAACCTAAGCTCTTCCAATCAAGAGTAAGGGACAGCCGAGACTGGTTTGGCTCAGTGGATAGAGCATCAGCCTGTGGACTGAAAGGTCCCAGGTTCGATTCCGGTCAGGGGCATGTACCTTGGTTGTGCGCACATCCCCAGTGAGGGGTGTGCAAGAGGCAGCTGATCGATGATTCTCTCTCATCAATGTTTCTAACTCTCTATCCCTCTCTCTTCTTCTCTGTAAAAAATCAATAAAATATATATATATATATATATATATATATATATATATATATATATATATTTTTAAAGAGTAAGGGACAGGTCAAAAGCATCAGGAATCAAAACCTGAGCCAACCACTACTCAGTGTGAGTGGGCTCTCAGACCATGTGTGTGCACACCCTTCTGCAGAAGTAAAGATATTTGTCTTGCAAAAAATAAAAAATAAATGGGTAAAGAAGAAGTGGTACAGATAAAATCCTGCCCATAACAACATGAATTGACCTAGAGGACATAATGCTGAGTGAACTAAGTCAGACAAAGAAAGATAAATGCCATATAATTTCACTTACATGTGAAATCTCAAAAAACAAATTAAAACAAGTAGACCAAAAATAGAATCACAGACACAGAGACTATTTTGACAGTTGCCAGATGGGAGTGGAGTAGAAAGGTGGTTGAAAATGGTGAGAGATTGAGAAGTACAGATTGGTAGTTACAGAATAGTCATGGGGATATAAAATACAGCATAGGGAATCCTATATAATAAAAGGCAAATATGCAATTGTTCCCCTTGACTGGGAGTTTGACCAGGGCGTGGGGCCAGCTGGCCAACCTCCTGCATCCCCTTCCCCCCTCCAGCTCAGCCCTGATTGGCCCCAATCAGGCCACGCTGGCCGGACCCCACCCATGCATGAGTTCGTGCACCCGGCCTCTAGTATAGTCAATAATATTGTAATAATTATGTCTGGTGTCAGATATAACACCAGACATTGGATTTATTGAAGTGGTTACTTCACACATTATATAAATATCTGATCACTGGGTTGTACACCTGGAAGTAATATAATATTGTATGTCAACTCTAATGAAAAGTAAAAAAATATTTTTAAAAATCCCACAAGAATGTGGAAAGGTAGACATCTTCTAGAACTATTATATTAAGATGAGACAATGACAGGACTTGGCTCTTGGTAAAAAAGGTAGAGTGGGGGAGAAGGAAGGGAAGGAGATAAATGCCAGGTAAAATGGTGGTGCCACTTCCTGAGATAGGAAGCACAGAGGAGAAACTATTTTAAATGTTCAATATATAATAAACCCTGCAGAACTCTTGGGTGGAAATATTGACTATAAGTTGATTAATCAGGCCTGAATCATCATCTCTTAGCCACCTTCCACTAACACTTACTAACTGTGACCATGATCCAGCAACACATGACTTCTCTCCCTCAAATTCACCCAGTTCATTTCTGCCTCTCGACCTTTGCACCGCCTGTTCTTTCTACTGGAGATCCTCTTCCCTTAGATGGCCAAGTGCCTGGCTCCTTATAATTCAGATATCAAGTCAGATATTACCTTCACAGAGAGGTCTTCTATAACTATCCAACTCTTCCCAAAGTCACTGTCAATCACCCTATATAGCATCTTCACTGCCCTTCTCACTCTAAGGAACTATCTTTACTTTTAGTCATTTACTTTTTTTTTTTTTTATCACCCACACTCTAGAATTGTGTTGTCCAATACCATAGTCACTAGCCACATGTGGCTTTGTAAATTTAAATAAAATTTTAAAATTAAGTTGCTCTAGCCACATTTCAAAAGCTTAAGAGCCACATGTGGCTACCATATTGGATAGCACAGATATAGAATATTTCCATCAATGCATAAAACTCTAAAGGATAGCTCAGTTTTAAAAAAAAGAAAGTTCCAGTCCTGGCTGGTTTGGTTCAATGGATAGAGTGTCGGCCTGCAGACTTAAGTGTCCCAGTTTTTATTCTGGTCAAGGGCACATGTCTGGGTTGCGGGCTCAATCCCCAGTAGGGGGTGTGCAGGAGGCAGCCAATCAATGATTCTCATCATTGATGTTT
Organism: Pipistrellus hanaki; assembly: GCF_964339955.1. Taxonomy (NCBI): domain Eukaryota; kingdom Metazoa; phylum Chordata; class Mammalia; order Chiroptera; family Vespertilionidae; genus Pipistrellus; species Pipistrellus hanaki. The sequence goes on from NC_140505.1 coordinate 146,369,936, forward strand.
CTATCCCTCTACCTTCCTCTCTGAAATCAATAAAAATAGTTTTAAATAAATAAATAAAAATTAAAAATAAATTTTAAAAAAGTTGCATGCAGCAGAAACTCTGTATCCCCAGAGTCTAGAAGAATGTTTTCCAAACTATAGACCATGCTTCATTCATGGGTTGGGAAATTTATAGATCCTGACCAGTATATGTTTTACTTAAACAGAAGAGAAAATAACAAACTAACCCATTAAACATAGGGAGAGTAATAATTTTCTTAAGAAAAATGTATTTATAAGCATGTGTATCCTAGGTGGACTATAAATTGTACTTTTTGTATGTCACAGTCAAAAAAATTGTACTTTTTGTATGTCACAGTCAAAAAAATTGTACACAGTACCTGTAAGATAATATTGGCTCAAAACGTTTCTTGAATAAATCCTCCTATATAATAAAAGGCTAATATGCAAACCAACCAAATGGCTGAACAACTGGTCGCTATGATGCGAACTTACCACCAGGGGGCAGACGCTCAACGCAGGAGCTGCCCACTGGTGGTTAGTGCACTCCCACAGGGGAAGTGCCACTCAGCCAGAAGCCGGGGTCATGGCTGGCAAGCACAGCGGTGGTGGAGGGAGCCTCTCCCGCTCCCATGGCAGTGCTAAGGCCTAAGCCATCATCCCCCGAGGACTCCCAGGCTTCGAGAGGGCACAGGCCGGGCTGAGGGACTCTCCTTCCCCCACCAAGTGCGTGAATTTCATGCACCGGGCCTCTAGTAAATAAATGAGATGTTTTATAGAGTTTATCTTATCTCAGTGGTTGGCAAACCATGGCTTGCAAGCCACATGATGCTCTTTGGCCCCTTGAGTGTGGCTCTGCATTAGAAACACTTCTTCAAAATAGACTCGTCCAGGTCAAAAACCCACTTCTGCGCCTGGGCCACGAAGTTTCAAATGCACTGTATGTTCACACCCGCTTGTGGTATTTTGTGGAAGAGCCACACTCAATGGGCCAAAGAGCTGCATGTGGCTTGCGAGCTGCAGTTCGCCGATCACTGATTAATCTAATTTTAAAAGTGAGAAAACTAAGGTTCTGAGAGTTAAGTGACTTGTCCAGATGACAAAAAAAGGTTAGAACTAAGAGTCCAATCCAGGTCTGACTAATTCAAACTATATGATCTTAACTATGAATGGGCTGCTCTTAAAGTGCCGTTGTGGCTCCCTCACATAATATGAGAAGAGATGAGGACGATGCAGAGGACTGTGGGAAAATCTAGTTTTGGGAGATGGGCAAAGGAAAAAAAAAGTCTCGAAAACACAGAGAACCAGCCATACAGGAGCCTCAAGAAGGAAAGGCTGCACACTATGAAGGAGGGAGTGGTTGACACTATAAACAGATCCAAACTTTAAGGAAAATAAGGACTGGAAATTTCAGTAAATTTAGCATTGAGGAGGTTGTTAAAATCTTTGGCAAGATAAGTGTCAATGAAGTGGTCCACTTGGTAACTACTATGAAGGCTGAAGGGGAAATGGGAGGCAAATGTAGACAACCTCCAAAAAGTTCCAACAGTGAGAAGTTTCTGCCTATTTATTCACTTTCAAAGCAGGACATTCTGAGCATAAAGGGAGAGGCTTTCATAAAGAGAGGATGAGTAACACAACAGAGTTCCAGAGCAGATGGGAGGTGATAAAATCCAGGTAAGAGATGGAGAGACTGGCCTTGGAAAAAAGGAGAAATGCCGCCTCTTCTTCAACAAAGAGGAAATGCAGACAGAGAGAAACTAGAAGCAGGACTTTGCAGGAGATCCTCTCCAATGGTCTCTTTTCAATCTAGGAAGTAGAAGGAGAGATCATATGCTGTGAATGGAGAGCAGAATGGGGTGAAGAGGGTAATTTTGAAAAATAAAACAAAAGGCTTCATCGACATTCAGTTGTGCATACACCCTCCAAAACCTTTCACAGGTCTCTTGAATAAATAAATCAAAACCTCCCTTCATCGCTGTGCACTGAAGGAGTGGAGATACAAAATATTGATGAAAGTGCACTTGAATCAGGTGAATATTGAAGATGGGGAACTGACGCAGGAAGCAGGACTGGGGCAGCATGGAGAGACCCAGTGGAAGCTGGAGCCTGTGAACTTTCAGTGACACCAGTCAGCAAACTTCCTGAAAATGCCTGGATAATCTCTTATTCTGACTGAGCTGTTTAACCCATCGGGGCTTTAGCAGTAATAACCTGACCTCATCCCTCCTGTGAACACTAAAAGCTGAAAGAAACAAATATCCAGCCAAGAGTGGAGGAAAACTATAACAAATGTAGCCATTTTGTGGGACTTATCAGTCCCTCAAGTACATGAAAATCTAAACTAAAGTTGAACCCTTTTGCACCCTCCTTTGTTCCTCATGCACTCATTGAAAGTTCCCAATCTTGCACTTGTAGGTGCATAAGATGATGTTAGTGTTACAGGGTTCATTTAAAGTTAGATAAACATAAGCCCTCTGTTATGAAAATGCAGTTCAGTTCACCTCCGGACCAGGGGCAAACCCAGTTCTTCTCTACTGTATGTCCTTTCCTGTCTGTCTCCTTTACTGATCAGATAGCACACTTCACGTCTGTCACCAAATGTGTGGAAGATTTTTACCAAGCAGTTCTCCACAATACCAGCTTCGTGTCCATTTAACTCCATCCTGACACTATCTACCTGGATATAATATCAGATACTACCGGTTAGGGCCTATCAGGGCCCTTCACCCAGTCCTGATTGGGGCCTGCTGGCTGACGGACAGGGCCTACCAGACGGGGCCTACCAGACGTGGGGAAGGATGGGGAGGAGGGACCAGGGGAGGTTGGCTGGCTATAGAGGTTGGCTGTGGGAATGCACTGACCACCAGGGGGCAGATATTGCAATGAGCATCTGCCCCCAGGTGATCATTGCTTGTCATAGCAACTGATAGACCAGTCGTTCTGGTCATTCCAGTCATTTTGTTGTAATGTTTGCTTAGGCTTTTATATATTTAGATATGCTGTAAGATACAAGTGAACAACCAGGATGGGAGAGATGCACATAGCAAGTGAAATATGGTAGCAATCATACTTGGGTAAAAACTACTGTTTGAATTTTAACCCTACTATTCTGACTTCGACCTTCACTTACTTGCTTTGTTCATCCTGCGATGGGCTTAGGGAGGATGAGTTCAAGTTCTGAGCAAGGTTACAGGCAGAACTTTCTTTTTCATTAAAGAGCCAGTCCTATGTACACTTAGTGATTATCTCGATGCTGGCCTCGAAAACAATGCTGTTCTATCCAATTTAAAAAAAAAATGCACCTGGTATGGTATTGAGATTGTGGGCATATCTGGTCTCTGGCCTACAAGGTCAGACAGCTAAGTTTATCTTCATCATTCTTCAAAAGGGCTAAAGCAAACTAGAAAGCAACATTTTATCTAGGTAGAACAGCAGAAAATTCCAAACAACAATTTGTTGCAGAATGGGGGTTTTCCATCTCAGAACCTTTAAAAATAACTACCTGCCCCTAAAGCAGCGCAGTCGTGTAGGGTCCGCCTGCATGTGGTACTCTTGGGCTGCCCTGACCAGTTCAATAAATTCTTGACTGCTTTTTTTAATAAATCATCAGCCTCCGGTGGTCTTATTTTGAACCCAGGGTTCGACCCCACAATAATATCAGATACTTCAGGCTAGGGCCTATCAGGGCCATTTCACCCAGTCCTGATCGGGGCCTGCTAGCTGACGGACAGGGCCTACCAGACAGGGACTACCAGACGTGGGGAAGGATGGGGAGGAGGGACCAGGGGAGGTTGGCTGGCCATAGAGGTTGGCTGTGGGAATGCACTGATCACCAGGGGGCAGATATTGCAATGAGCATCTGTCCCCAGGTGATCATTGCTCGTCATAGCAACTGATAGACCAGTCGTTCTGGTCATTCCAGTCATTCTGTTGTAATGTTTGCTTAAGCTTTTATATATTTAGATATGCTGTAAGATACACGTGAACATTCAGGATGGAAGAGATGCATATAGCAAGAATATGCTACCATCTGCATGGAAAGAAAGTATTTACATATATACATATACTTAACTTGTATGGGAACAAATATACATACACTAGAGGCCTGATGCATGAAATTCATGCAAGAGTAGGCCTTTCTCTGGCACCTGGGACCAGGGCTTACCTCTGGCAGCCAATAGGCACCTGGGACCTACGCTTCCTTCGCAGCCCCAGCTTTGTCCAGAAGGTCGTCCGGAAGGATATTATGCTTTTGTAATTATAGATATGTATATGTTTGTAAATATGTAACAGACCCCTAGAAATACCTATACAAGATACCAGTAACAGTGATTGGGAGAGGAATTAGGTGGCTGGAGGATAAGAAAGAATATTTTCTATTCAACATACTCTATGTGGATATTTTGAATTTTTAACAGACATAACCAGTTGAAAGTATCAAAGTCCAGCAAACTAAAAAAAGGATACCATCAATTAACATAAGCAAAAAGCTCACTTTTACACACTTAGACAATATATAAAACTATAGGAAGTCTAATAGTGATCATTTGGAAAAATCTCTGAGAGATAAGAGCTCAAAATAAGGAATCCTGAAGTTCTGGCTGAACGTTACAGCTTAATATGCTGTGGGCACAGGAAACACAGGCAGTGGCCAGCAGTCCCCCCTGCTCCTGGTCAGTAAAATAGAAGAATTCAAGTGTATGGGTCAAGGAAGTTTTCTTGCCAGACACCATTATGGGACTCTGGCTTAGCTCCAATCTTAGTTGAAAGTTAATTTTTTAATAGCTATATTGATATAATTATTAAAAAAAAAATAAAGCAATCAAAGAAAAAAATCCTAAAATGTCCTGAGTCAATCCTAAAGGAGCATTTCCTCTGGCCCCTCTCAAGAAAAGCCAAAGTGGCCTCTGAATTAAATTTGAGTCTGATTAAACCTTGTTCCCAAGGCCCCATGGTAGATTACTTGTTACCAAAGAAATCTGGCATGTTACGTAGAAGAGAATCTAGATTAATGTGATTTCCAAGTACACCTAACAGTGAAATTCAACCACAGTTACTCAAGTTTGATGAGTGATTTGGAGCCTGCTACACTGTTGTCAAGCACAGTTAACCGTTTATAAGACAGGCAAGCAATTTCTTTGCTCATATTTTCTCCTCCAGCATTTCTAGGCAGTTACATTAGGAAGTGGGTGTTTCCTCTGGTAGCTGGACTCTGTATCTCTACCACTGAAGAATCAATTTCCTGTGCTACAATATCACCTGGAGAACCGGCTCATTGAAAAAAAAAAAAAAAATAGAAAGGAGAAAAGGAAGTTTTGCTTGATAAGAACGTTTAAACATACTTTAGACCGTGCATTAAACACATGTTAATCATTGCCAGAAAGACACGTGTAGAATACAGGTCGGTTGATGAACTTACATCCAAATTTACTTTGATAAAATCTGGTACCTTGGACCTAGGTCTTATGTGCACAATTAGACTATGGGGCCCAGCACACATGTGAATGTCAGAAACTTGCTATTTCCATTATAATTCTAGTAATTTATCTGGCTGTGCTAGATGGGACATACCTTCTTTCTGTTTCCTCATCTAAAAATAGTAAGCCTGGCCTACCAATGTCAGGGTTGTGTGTGAAATTCAGCTAACTGTGTCTAGTACCAAATAAGCTCAGATGGGAGCAGCTCATGAATTAAATACTTTTTAAAAAAATTATAGACAAAAGTGAGAAAACAGAAAATATATAGTTTCACCTATCACAAACTCATAATTATAAAATATATCTACTCAACTATGTCACAAATACATATGCAGTAATTTTTTTCTGATTTGCTTGCTCATTTCCCTGCTTTTCTACCATAAAAAAGAAAATATATATATTTGGATACTTCCCAAAGTGGATGTAACTTTTTCTTGCCTGGGCATCCAGCCAATACAGATTGAACTAGGGAGGGAATTGATATGACGTTGGGCAAGTACATTAACCCTTCGGGATGCCAGTTTCCTCCTTTGTAAAACAAGAAAACTGGACAAATAAGTGCTTCTCAAACTACAGTGCATTTTGGAATCACCTGGGGAGCAAGGACTTGGCCAATGGAGTAGGGTCTATGCATCCACATTATTTTTAAACAAATTCCCGAAGAGATTTTTATGTACACCGGTTAAAGAATCTCTAAATCTATCTCTAAAGTCATTTCCGGTTCTAATAACCATTAATCTTGCTTTAAACATATCTAGTCTTCATAAATAATTTCATAAAAATGCAAAACTGCAGTCATATACATGCTTTTGGGCACTTTTTTTCTCTTTCCTTTTTTGTTTGTTTTTTCCTTCTGCTGCTCACTCTTTTCTATCCACAACACTCTATCAGTAATCTTAATAAAGCAATAGAGGCCTGACCGGTCCCTTATTCTAGATTTGAGATGCTTAATCCCAAACCCCTAATTTACTTTTTTTTTTTTTAAATATAATTGAAAATAAGTTAGGTACAGCCGAAACCGGTTTGGCTCAGTGGTAGAGCGTCGGTCTGCAGACTGAAAGGTCCCAGGTTCGATTCTGGTCAAGGGCATGTACCTTGGTTGCGGGCACATCCCCGGTAGGGGGTGTGCAAGAGGCAACTGGTCGATGTTTCTCTCTCATCAACGTTTCTAGCTCTCTATCTCTCTCTTCCTTCCTCTCTGTAAAAAATCAATAAAATATATTAAAAAAAAAAAAGAAGAAGAAGAAAAGAAAGAAAGAAAGAAAAGAAAAGAAGTTAGGTACAATTCTCTGCCTCCTCTCATTCTGTCTCCTTTGCTACCATCCAAATAGCCTCATGTAAACAAGTACTTGCTCCTGCACAATCACAACTGTTTCTGCCTCTGCATGTTAGGTTTTAGCAGAGTGCTTAGAGGGCAATAGGTATCATTTGTTGACTGACTCATGGCTTTGGAAAGGAAGAATTCCAAGTTTTGCCTCTGATTGTTTTGTGACTCTTAGTGAATCATTGCCTTCACTGAACAGGAGGGAGTAAGAAGGTCAGAGATGAAGGCTGTAAATGATCCAGAAAGTCAAAACCTAGTCTTCCTCGATTCCAATTCACAGGCAAAAGAACTCTGAAACTAGTTATCTGTGTATGTAAAAGTATGAAAACAAAATAATGCCTCCCTTCAAAATAGGTGAATAGAGTCCTGCAAAAGAGTTCATGCCCAAGTCTAAATAACACCATGTGGAATCACATAAAATGAAAATTCAGTTTCACTTGACTATACTTTGTTAAATTTTTACATTTTAATTAGTATTTACTTACTGATAGATAGAAATTTTATGAGACTGAAACTTGATTAGTTTTTTTACATGACCAAAACTTTTCCTTTGGTGAATCTCTATGGATGGGAAGTTAATATACGATTTGCTACCTGTCTTCCCCACAATGCATCTCCCCCACATGCTTCCTCTCCATGTTCTACTTTGTGTCCACCCAAATCACCCTGATTTAGAACCAGGCACAAGAGCAGACGTACTCTGCATTGCCCATCTCTGTGATGCCAGGAAGGATTGTGCCAAAACTAACAGGAAAATGGATTGTGCTGCCTACCTTGGCAACATGAACCCATGTATAATAGCCCTCCTGGTCAGGTGACTTTTCCATTGTTGTCAATGCATACTGTAAATTTCATTAAGAATCCAGCAAAGGAGCTAAAGATCAAAGGAACATAACTGTTGACATGCCCTCAAATCCCTAAAAAATCAATACACAGCCCAAACATTAACCTGTTCTTGAGAACACTTCTGATGCTGTCACGCATGCTAGATGCTCTCTACAGAAAAGACTTTGATCTTCAGGGCTATCACAGCATTGCAACAAACATTAATCATCTTGGCACCTTGAGGCCAGATCTTTGAACAAGCTTGGGGCATAATCCAGAATTCTTAGAACCACACTTTCATACTACGAGCTTCACTGGTCAGCAGAACTGACCTCGTAAAGAATTGAGGTGAGAGGAGTCAGTGGACTATAGCCCTTTTTTAGGTTCCTTTGGTGGCTTTTGTCCATTTTTACTCCCGTTCTTGAGATTCTTCATATAAAATAACAAACAGAATTACATCCTTTTTTCCACATTGAACCATACTACTCTCAGAACATAATGTATGTAAATGGATATAGAGTCACTCCCCACTCCCTTAAGAAGCAGAACTTTGTGAAAAGTGCAGATCCTGGAATGTAAATATGTCTGAAATGTTTGATATGGCTAATCCATATTGTTTAACCAAAATTTCCATAGAATTTTTCAGTTAATGTAGAAGTGTGAACTTGATCTGAGACAAAACAAGGAAGTCAAGCAGTTGCTACATGTGGGATCTACAGATAAACAGCTAGATTCTATTCTCAGTGGCCTCCACATCTGGAGAAATAAATCTAAGGTAAACTAATTTCCACCATTTTTTTAAGTTTCATAAGAGACATCTAAAACTATATATATAAAATTTTTATTGAAATAAATATTAGCTATAATATTCTCTATTGATATACATTCATGGTCTCTACTCGCTCCATCAAATCACCCTTCATTCTGTTGCTCAAACCCAAAACTTAATAGTCTTCTTATTTCCTTGCTTTCCCTCAATTCCATATTCAACCCACCATTATATCTAATACAAGTAATATCCAATATTCTCTGGCCACCACTCTAGTCTGAGCCAAAATCATCTCCTTCCTGGACTACTGCAATAGCTACCAAATTTTGTTTCTTTGCTTCCCTTCCTGCCCTATTCAAAGCCATTCTCCAAGAGCAATGAGGGCAATCATTATATAATTAAACCTTCCCATGGCTTTCTTCTGCACATAGGATAAAATCCAGACTCCTTAGCTGGCTTTTCATAATCAAGCCCATGGAATTTCAAATCCATTTCTTATCACTCTCCTTTTCCCTCTGTACCTCCAGCCACTTTGGCTTTCATTCTGACCCTTCAACCCACCAAGCTCATCAGTTGTTGGAGGAGCTGGATCCTGCCCATCATTCATTTTTCCAGGACTCAACTCAATGTCAGCACCATTTCTTGACCACTCTTTCTAAGGTTTCTAAAATTTTTTCATATCACCCTAACCATTTCCTCCACAGCAGTAAACATTTCCTTGGACTGTCCTTGGCTGGAGAGAGCTGTCTAACCCAAGGCTACACCTCCTTCTTGGGGTAAGATCGTATCCACTGTTTGGTCCATGCACAAATAGGAAAGTCCATTCTCCACAATGAGGGCAGCTCTGAAAAGTCATTCCAGTCTCAGAGCTCCCCTGGGATCAGCTGAGACTTTCCCAAGACCACACTGCAGCCTAACTTCCCTCTCCGCCCTGTCCTGCTTCTGCCCCTTCCCATCCACAGATGGGTGATGCAGAGAACACTCCCTAATGACTTCCTACCCGCTAATGATTTTCTGCATCGGCTTCATAGGATCCCAACCTACAACAGAACCACTTTAAATATGTCTTGAAGGTAGAACCAAAAGGATTTGCTGATGGATACAAGGTAGTGTATGTGAGAAAGAGGAGAAGCGGTGATAACACCAAGATTTTTATCTTAAACAATCGAAAGAAACCAGTTGTCATTGCGTGTCACGGGTACCTCTGCAGGAAGAACATGTTGGGGTGGGTTGAGACTTGCAGTTTGGTTCTGTTTCAGTTATGATCCCTATAAGCCACCCAAAAAGAGCTTCGAGTAAAGCCTTGGATAAGAAGCTTGGGGGAAAGGTCAGCGCACAGAGAAATGTGTAAGTTGTGAGGATGTGGCTGGATAAAGCTTGCAACTTGATTAATACACCTTTAGACCAAAAAGCATATCCATTATAATTTTGGCCAGCCTTCCCAAAGTAGGCTTTCGCAATATTATTACAATATTTTAATTTTGAAATTTGTTGTAGATTTACTATGTCACTAATCAGCTATTCTACCTTAAACAAGTCATTTAATTAACTTATTGAGTTCTGGGATTTTTCATCTGACATGTAGAGATAAATAGTAATTAAAAACTCCAACATCAGGGGTTAATAGAAGAAACAAATGAAAAAAAAGATAGAAAGGCACTTAGAAGAGTTAAAACATTATCCTAATGAGACTTTTTTTTCTATTAGTGTGTGTGTTTTGTTTTGTTTTTTGTGTGTGTGTGGTTTTTTTTTTTGTTTTTTTTTTTTTAGAAATACAATTTTTATTGTTATTAGGAATGAGAATGAGAAAAGAATTAAATTAAATATCCATTGAATTTCACATGGAATAAATAACAAAAAAATCATCCAAAGGAAAATAAAAGTGAAATAACATTAATAAAAATGAAAATAAACACATTAGAAAGCATTAAAATTCTATTAGAACAGATAAAACTCAACCTTTTAATAAGCTAAAAAATACAAAACACTAGCAAAATAATGAAAACAAAAGAGGAGCTTACATATAAAATAACAATTGAATAAAATAGAAAAGATTTTTGAGTAAAAGTGAATGTTAAAAATAAGTATGTTAACATATTCATAATCTTCATTAAATGGTAATTCTTTTCTTAAAAAGAATGTAGAAACAAAGTCTTTATTCTTAGAAATTAATTGGAGTTCCTGCATACCTAAACAAGTTATCATCATGTGTACCTAGTTATTCTAAACCATGAAAGCATGACATGAAAATGACTAATGAGGAAAGGATAAGTTAGTTAATGTTTCATCTGGATTATCCATAGAACTGCAGTCAAGTGACCCTCACTGTCACCACAGGGTAACTCATTTTTCCTGGCTGGGAAGCAGTCATTTCCCGTATCTATGACATGGGAACTGTGAGGATTCAGGACAGTTTATCCTCAGTATCGTACGTACTTGAAAAACTGCTCAAGAGAGCTCCAACCAGAGTAGGCATTCAATAAATACTCAGTAAGTAAATCAAATGGGTAAAATTACTGACCAAACTCACAGACATATGACATCTTTAGAAATTAAACTTCTAAAAACTATAACAACTCAAAGATACTAATTCAGAAAGCAATACTTACTCTGAATTGTACTTTTTGCACCAAATTCAAGAAGGATTAGGAGGATAGAAACTAACTCTTAGATTATCAGAGTAGAAGAAAAAGAACCAGTAACATCTTAATAGGCACCAAATCTGGCAACTGCTTTTTTAATTGAAACAAACAGTCTGGGAGTTATTTAAATGACAATATTTTTAATATTCCACAGTTAGACACTTAATGAACAAAATGCAGCCTGTCCTGAGGGAAAAAATAGGTTGCTCCTACCCCATGAACTCAGCCTACTTTCTCCCTGTGTATTTTTAGACTGCAGGAAAGACCCAAGACTAAGGAAGTGGGAATGTGACTGACCTTTTACCTGTAATGATACCAGCAACACTGACATTTGCCACCAGTGACGTCAGCACATAGCTAACAGGAACTCTATGCTAGATAACTGAATGGCTTCTCTTCATTTAACATGATATCTATTCCTGCAGTTTTGTAATGTCCTATAATTACATCAGACACCAATAATCTTAAAGCAGGGCATGCCACGCTTTATATTTATCACCTACTCTTTAAAAAAAAAAAGAAATAGTAAGAACATAATCATAGCTTTGTTATCCTTACTGAAGATGTTTACTGAGTGCCGACTCCATGTGGAGCTCTTTTGAGCAAAGTTTTTCAAGTGCGTATGCTACAGACTAATAAAATTGCAGTCTAGCAAGATTGTCCTCAGCATAAACAGCTAGACCATTCTCCATGCAAGGCCTCCCTGGACAAGATATCTTATTAGAATAACTTGAGTAAAATGTCTACATCATTCAAATATCTGGTCACTTAACAGAAAATACCCAATATTTTCATCACTATTAGGTAACAGTGCCCCATAATTATGCCTTGAAAGTCTTCTATGTGTAACCATTAAATAACTATTGGGAAACTTTGGACCCAGTTCATAGAAAATTTTATATATTGGTAATACCTGCTTTCTTCGTGACTGTAAACCAAAAGAAGACATCATCTTCCTTTCCTCTTATTTAATTATACGAATCAAAATCTGGCTTTTAATTCACACCAGGTAGTAAGTATCCAAATGCACCGACAGACATTTTGCATATCTTAACTGAAATACATGAATCCCTTCAATTACCCTAAAATTCCCCTGAGAGGATTCTAGGGTAGCAATCGCCAAGTCCTAGTGAGGAAGCCTCCGAAGCTGCTTCTCTCCCTTCCCAGTGCCACTGCTCAAATGGTCCAACCTGCGATCGTGCTCACCTAAAGTACTGCAACTGCCCACTAGCTGATCATCTCACCCTCCTCTACTGCACCCTCATCATCTCACCCTCCTCTACTGCACCACCAGAGAGAGCTTCCTGAAAGGCAAGTCTGCTAATGCTCCCCCCAACCTAAAATCTTTCAATAGGATCCCATTGTTCTAAGATAGAATGCTGATTCTTAAAGATAGTCTAAAAATGATTGGGTTTCCTGCTGCCATCTCCAGCCTATGCCTCACCTATTGCCAAACCACGGAGTATTCTCACTTTCTGGAGCATTTGCTAAAGAAAATATATGTTTGGTAGCAGCTAGCTTTTGCAATAATAGAGATGACTACTTCCATATTATTATACAGGAAAAGCCATCTTAATCAAGGGTATCAATCCCTAACCAACCATTTTAGATAAGGACACATGAATGTGACAAACAGGCATAAATTTTTAAATAACTAGATGATTTTTAGCAGATGATGTATGGTTTTATTGTTGTTGTTTTTTTATTCATCTTTATTGTTGAAAGTATTAGAGATGTCCGTTAACCCCCTCCACCACCACCCTCAAGTAACTAGATGATTTTATTTTTTTATTTTTTTTTAATCAATCTTTATTGTTCATATTATTACAAAGGTTCCTCATTTCTTCCCCCCTCCACCAGGTTCCCACCCCCTCCCTATCCCCCATTGTCCTCATCCATAGGTGCACAGTTTATGTTCAGTCTCTTCCTCCCTCCCTTTCCCCGATAGTAAATCCCTTTTCAGATAGTAAATCAGTTACTTAGCATTTTCTCATATCAATAATACCTCCACATGCCCAATGATACACTTCACACAAAAGACATTTCCAAATAGGTCACCCAGCCTCATCCAGGCCCCACCTAAGGGGGCGGGGGGGGTGGGGGGTGTTCACAGATCAACACCCCAGCGCTATACTAACTCAACACATCCAGATCTAAGTGATTTTATAACAGCTACAATTTTTTTTTTAATTTTTAGTATTGCCAGATTTCACCTATTTTAAAGCTCATCTAATTCTGCCACTGGCCCTTTGAGGTAGATAACATACTATCTCCATTCTAGAGAAGAGATAACTGAGTGCTAGGACTGCACTTGCTCACTTGATATCCATTCATTCTCATTGGAGAGGCTTCAGAGACAAAAACTACATCTCCCAGATTCCCTTGCAAGCTAGGGTTCTGGAAGCAACTTGGGTTCTAAAAGGTGGAGATATGGAGATATAGAAAGTAGTAGTGAGGCAGAAAGACCTTCTTATCTCTTCTTAACTATTTCTGCTGGCAAAAAAAGTTAAGGCTCTTTAGAATGAACCATATTCCAGGGTCCATTCTACAGATAGATGCCTTGGTATCCAAAGGCTGTGGCAGCAATAGTAGTAGCAACAAATTCTTGATCCTGGCAGAGTTCCCTTGCTGGCCTCAGAGGTAGTAACTCCCTGGTGAGTCAGTTTTATAAAGTTTTGTGGTCATTCCTGGATGACTTTGGATCCACCTAAAACCTGCTTCTTCAACCCTTCTAATGCTTTTGTAAATGCCTAATCCTCTGGATTAAATCCCTTCCTGTTTAAAATAGAATGGTTTCTCTTTCTTTAATTGAAACTGACAGTGTGCAAAAGTGAATGTGTTCATTAGACTACAGGTTAAGCCACCAAAAAAAAAAAAAAAAAAAAAAAAGACACACAAAAAACAGAATGGCTTAAATAACTCCCAAGTTTCTTTTTCTTCCATGTAACAGTACAGAAGTGGGTGATAGCACATAAGTGGGGTGCCTCTATGGTCATCAACATGCAGCTTTTCTCTTTGGCCCAAAGAAGTTCCAGTTTGGGCTATTTCTCAGCCAGTAGGGAAGATGGGGGTTGGGAGGAGTAAATTCCCCATTATTTTCAAACACATACAAAACTAGCATATGATTGGCTAGAAATGAGTCACATAGCAACACATAGTCACAAAGAAGTCTGGGTAAATATAGTCACTAGGTAGGCAACCATGTGTCCCGCTAATACTGGAGCTCACGGTGGGGGACTGTAAGAGGGAGTGGTGGGAAGAATCTGAATATTTTGTTAGAAAAAGAAAGAGAAATGCTTTTTAGGGTAACTTATCAGTCTCTGCCATGTCTACCCCTCTGCCCAATATACACACTATATTTTCCACAAACAGACCACACTCACCCCCATCCTTAAGATTCTAATGGCTTCCATGCAAAAATAACAATAGCCAGAGATCTCTCTGGTCACAGCTCTTGAGTTAAGCCTCCTTTTTTCTTTACTATCCTTTCCCTCTCTCCTTCAATTTAATGTTGACTACCTGTAGTAGCAGCCATCTGAAACAGTTGGGAAAGTGATATCTTTAATCCAATCTTTGTTCGGGCTGACTTCCACTGTCTGCCAAGGAAAACACTAAATAGAAGGCTCATCAGAGAGAACTCTGTCATCAAATTTACCTGCTGCAGTTTAGGAATACAAACATTTTCCAACTTGTATGGTCAAACTTTTAATCTCTGAGTCATATTAGATTGCAAACCATAAGTGAAGAAACCTCTTATCAGAGCTATATTCCTTTCTGTCTCTGCTTATTGGCAATTACATGACTTGCCTTTCCTCTTATAATACAACTAGAGGCCCGTGCATGAGATTCGTGCATTGGGGGGGGGGGGGGGAGGGGGGGAGCGGGGATCTCTTAGCCCAACCTGTACCCTCTCCAATACAGGAGCTCTCAGGGTACAGGGGGGTCCCACAGCCCAATCTGTACCCTCTCCCATCCAGGAGCAGTCTGGCTTCCCTCTATAGGAGGTGATTGGGTAGACACCACTCCCATCACCCTGCTGCTGCTGCCACTGCCAGCCACTGCAGCCACCAAGGTGTTTTCATCAACATGGACTCCAGTCCCTTTATCACACAAAAAATGACAACTTTCTTTAGGCATTTTCAAGATGTCTCATTCATAGGATATGACCTTTCTTTCTTTCTTTCTTTCTTTCTTTCTTTCTTTCTTTCTTTCCTCACTTGAGGATATTTCTCCATTGATTTTTAGAGAGTGTGGAAGAGAGAGGAAAAGACAGAGAGAAACATCATTGTGATAGGGACACTTCAATTGGTTGCCTCCTGCATGAGCCCTGACCTGGGCCCCGGCCACAGAAGAGCCTTTGCTCCTTAGCTCTGACAAGAGAGGTTTCTTCACTTATGGTGTGCAATCTAATATGACTCAGAGATTAAAAGTTTTGGCCATACAAGTTGGAAAATGTTTGTATTCCTAAACTTCAGTAGGTAAATTTGATGACAGAGTTCTCTATGATAAGCCTTCTGTTGGCAGACAATGGAAGTCAGCCCGAACAAAGATCAGATTAAAGATATTATTTTCCCAACTGTTTCAGATGGCTGCTACTACAGGTAGTCAACATTAAATTGAAGGAGAGAGGGAAAGGTCAAGTACATGCCTTTGACCAGACTTGAACCTGGACCCTGCTGTTGGCATGCCAAGGCTCTATCCACTGAGCCAAACCAGCTAGGGCAGGATATGAAATTTCTTAGTCTTCCAGCAGCAGACCTTTATTTTTTCTTCCAGGAGTGAGGTGGAAAAACCCTAGATCACCTTCTTGGATTCTTATTACCCAAGTTACCAAAAACACTGTGAATGGCTTACGGGGAGCTTAGTCAATGAGCCAACGAGCGGTCAGAAAAGGTGTTTCCTCTGCAGCTCATGCACCGAGGCAGGACTGATGGCGTGCTGGGGCTGGCAGGCCTTGTTGTCTGTCTGCAGGCCCCTGCACCTGGCAGCCAGGCCCTGATCTCTGTGCCTGCCTCACCCAGCCCACCAGGCCGCCAGCCTTGCTGTGACAAGAGCCTGTGGGCCTTGGGGGTGGGACCCAGAGGTGCTCCATGCACTTCCTGTCATCCATCTGGTTGTGACAGCCCTAGGCTATTATTAGCATAGATATTAACAGTAGTGAGGACTAGCCAATATATACCTATATTCTGAGCTGTTCTTCTTGAGCTTAAAGTCAATAGTTACATAGCCTGTCTTCCAACTTATGTTAGGTAACTATTTGAGAAATATGTCACAGCATAACAAGTGTTACCAATATTTCTAGCTAGAATATTGTGCCCATGTCAACATCTGCCTGTTGCTATCCAATGCCAACAAAATTTAGGTTTTTGTTATGGTAACATCACACTTCTGGTACCAATTCTTATATCAATTAGGATACATGCTCAGGATAAATCCCCCAAAATATAATTAGGATAAATCCCCCAAAGTATAATGTCTTCATAATGTAGGAGTTTGCCTCTCTTTTCCCTAACAGTGTAGAGTCTGAGCAGGGACACTGCTATCAGTCTGACTTTCCTCTCTGAACTCCCTTTAGTTATTTTGTTATCTCTTCCGGCCAACAGACATTGTTTTTTAAAGTGCCACATCACTTCTGGTGACTTCCCATTGGTGAGAACTTAGTTTTGTAGCTACAAAAGATGCTGTGAAGTACTGTCTCTAGCTGAGTAGATGTGTGACTTGCTAGCACTTGGGAATTCCATTACTAGAGGAAGCAGAGGGAAAGGGACCCTCGAGTCTCTACCACCCTGAGGACTAGAGGATCACAACTGCCTGACTCCAGATCCTGAAGGCAAACTACTTCCAAAACTGTCTTCCATGTCTGTAAGGACAACCCTTTACTGTTGCTCTTTACGCGAATGGTATATATTCTCCAGAATAAGAAAGTTGTGCACGTTGCTCAGTGGGTTGGAGCATCATCTGTACAACGAAAGGTGGCAGGTTTGAAAGGTGGCAGGTTCAATTCCCAGTCAGGGCACATACCTGGGTTGCAGGTTGGATGCCCAGTTGGGGCACATATGGGAGGAAACCAAGCAATCTATCTCTCTCTCTCTCTCTCTCTCTCTCTCTCTCTCTCTCTCTCTCTATCTCTCCCTCTCTCTCTTTTTCTCTCTCTCTCTCAAATCAATTTCAAAAATCCTTAGGTAAGGATTAAAAATAAAAAGTTGTGATGCTTTGCTTCTCATCTTGTTTTAACTTACTTAATCATTCATTTATTCATTAATTATAACAGCCAACATTTATTGAATACCTACTACATGCCAGACATTTAGGTAGACAGTAGGAATACAGTTGTAGAATCATCTGCAATCTTTATTCAAGATTTTCTATTTATTTGGATTAGTTACTTTGAAAATTCATCTTCTCTTCTGAACATACCATAAAACCAAAAACTTGTTTTAAAAAAGTAAATTCAAGCTAAGCATGCAAGAGAGAGAATTTCATTTTTCACTCTCCTCAGTTTTGCAATATTTACATCAATTGGTCTAAGTAAAATTTTCAATTTAATGTAAAATGAATCACTTAAGGTACAAAAATCTTGGCAATAAAGAACATGTTTTAACTCAATTACACCTACATACTCTCACTAATCAACTACTATATTGATGCCAGCTTTCCATCATGAAAATGAAACTGTAATATGCAAAAGAGGTTTTCCTCCACTAGGGCCCTCCAATCAGAATCCTTCTTGTGGATCTAAGGCAACATAAAAAAATTCCCCAAAATAAGTAAGACACAAATGAATATGTACTGTATTAATCCATTTAGACCTAAATTCTAAAAACAGAAGAAAGCTAATCTATGCTATTAGAGGTGGGGACCAAAGTAACCCTTGCTGGGGGCATGCAGGGTGCTCTGGAGCAAAGACCATGTTCTGTGTCTGGATCAGAATGCTGGTTAAGGGAATGTGCTCAGTTTGGAAATCCCACTCAGCACTCTATACTAAAAATTCTGGTAGCAGTTTTCACCAATTATATAATTTACAAAGTATCTAGAGAGCCTTACGAGGTGCAAAGCACTGTACCAGCCACTGTGAAGGTTTCCAACAACACATAATACATGGTGCTGCGATGTGGGGAAAGATGGGGAATCAGGAGCTCTGGCTCTGTGTGTCCATGTGTGAGTCCAGGCTGATAGGTACTTCTCTGCGCATCAGTTCTCTGGGCCATATCTGAGCCCTAAGGTTCTCAGCTCTGTAATTCTCACTTGATCAAATAGTCACGGTTTGGTATTTTCCTCTTTCGATCTAAACCAGCTTTTTTGAAATCCAGAATGTCAAATTAGTTGAGAATAAAAAAGGATGATTGTATCACAACACTTCTACATAGCTCTGTACCAAGGCAGCAGGAGGGTATGGCTGGAAATGTCTAGGAAGAGGCACCCTGATTCCTGGTTTACAGTCAATGCCCAATCACTAGCTTGCTGCATGACCTTATGCAAAGCCCTTCATTTTTCTGGACCTCAGTTTCGTCTTTCTTAAGACAAGGAATTGGACTGGACTATCCCCAAAACCCTTTGGGTCTAAGGTTTAGTTTGTTTTTTTGTTTGTTTGTTTGTTTGTTTTAAATATATTTTATTGATTTTTGTACAGAGAGGAAAGGAGAGAGATAGAAAGTTAGAAACATCGATGAGAGAGAGTCATCGATCAGCTGCCTCTTGCACACCCCCCACTGGGGATATGCCCGCAACCAAGGTACATGCCCTTGACCGGAATCGAACCCGGGGCCCTTCAGTCCCCAAGCTGACGCTCTATCCATTGAGCCAAACCAGTCCCGGCTAAGGTTTAGTTTTTGAATTAACTTGTTCAAAACTAAGAAGTAGCAGAACCAAGATTCCAGTTTTATGACACAAGCCCAGTTTTCTTTACATAGAAAAGACTAAACTCAGATTTTAAAATTCTTATTGCCCAGTACGTGCTGGACACTGAAATCAACAATGTGAGGTAGATATGCCAATATGTTACCCCTGATTTTCCGATGAGGAAACTGCCTGTCAGAGAGTCAAGTGACTCCCCAGTGTGAGCGTCTCGCTGGTGCAGACACAGATCGGAAGGCCTGGCCTGCGAACTCCAGGACCTTCCTCTCCCCACAGGGGCTTGTAACATGCCCCAAAATCAACAAATACGCCAAAAATAAATCTCATCCCAAAGCAAAAATAGCTTTCCTTTTTCTAGTTTCCTCTAGTTGAGAAAGAAAAACAAAAATTGAGGATTTCATTAGTAAGGATAAAATTTCATGTCATTTGTTAAAATTATAAAACTACACATAATCACATAAGGTCTCCCAATGGCTCAGAAATCCCATGTACTTAAATACTGGTTTGTGGGACTTTTTAGGATTTTTTTGTTTTTGTTTTTTGTTTGCTTTTTTTGTGTTTGGGTTTTTTTGTTGTTGTTTTGTTTGTTTGTTTGTGTTTTTTGGGGGGGTTTTTTGTTTGTTTTTTTGTACTACAGCTCAGATTTTATCTGCAATTTTTAAATAAATTCTTTTGGGTATAAAAAAAAATGTATGAGCCCCAAATCAAAAATCAAGAAGAATTTTTCATTTTAAATTTTCTTCTTAAAGTAGAAAGGCTTCCAGGTGGACACTCAACCTGGCATGATGGCCCTGTCAGGTGGCAGGTGTACTCTGGGAGGGTGGCCCAGTTAAAACAACAGGATGAGGCAAAGGAAAAGAACTCTGGGGTGAGGATCTGTGAACAATGCTCTTCGCAAACTTTGAAATATTTTAAATGTTGTTTCAGTCCAGCCGATGATTGTTTGAGAACAAGTCTCCTGTGGTGGCCTGGAACTTGATCAGCAGAATTTGATCTGCAGAATTCCTTAAAAGAAACTGGGCCCAGCAGGCAGTAATACATCATATGCCTGGGAAGATATAGGACATCCTGGATGTTGCCATAATTCTCAAGGAGTTGTTAGAATTCACTTACGTATTTCTAAAAATACAACAGATAGCTTTCCGGGGTCTTTTTCCTATAAACACTAGGCCATCAATTAATAGGCAAGAAACACCTATTATAAGATAGCTTTTAGGGGGGGAAATGTACAATATTAATCAGTCCTTATTGTGACTTTTCGGTGCTGAATCTTCCATTCAATTTTTATCCCCAAATTCTACCCTAACTGAATACTGAGGTTTGGAGTGAAAGCTGCTATAATAGGACTATTTTTTAAATTGGGCATTATGAGTCTGCCTATTTGCTTTTTCCTGTACTTGTAAATGTATGAGTATTTCCCCCATTAAAGCTGTGTTCTCATGCATTCCCCCCTCTACCATCCCCTCCAGCACCGTGACCTTACTAAGTGCCAGGAAAGCTGCTTACGTACCATAGCACTTTCTAGTGTTCCATGTATCATTTGTAAAACATATTTTTAGAACCTGTTATGCCAGCGGCCAGGAGTTACAGATATAGCATTAAACACACTGGACAGGGGAACTGACTGCCAAAAATGGATATGGCAGGAACCTGGGATACCAACTGGGAAGGGAATAGAAGGTCCAGGGAAGGTTTTCTGGAAGAAGTACCAAAAACAGTTTATGAATCCCGAATCCCAGTATAGGCTGAAACTAGGAGGACTTCACCATGAAGGGGGAGTCCAGGAGACGCTGGGTGGCCTGGCTGAGCTTTCAGTATGTCCTCAATGCCTATCTGCCAGTGCCAGTCATGGCTAAAATATTTCTCTAGTAAGTGCTCAGAGAAACTGTGCAGAGATGACTGACTCCGCATGCTGGCCCACCTCCAAGAGTGCTCCCCCATAAACAGGAACCTACATTCTATTTAGTGCTCTTTACCTCTTATCAGCACCTGTAGTTCGCACTTTTATTTGGGGTCCCTGTAGAGGGGGAGTCTCTGTAGCCTGCTCATGTGGAAGCTCGCACTTGGGGAGCATTCACTATGCTGTGGGCAGTCTGATGTCTGTTGTAGCCTGAGCCAGGTTCTGTCCTGAGCCTTTTATATATATTTGCGAATTCTTTTAATTCTTACAACCTTTCTTTGAGGCAGAAAAAACATGATCCCTATTCTACAGATAAGGACACTGAAGCACACAAAGGCTGAGTAACCTGTCTGTTGTCACACACCCAGTCATTAAGGAGCAGCGTTCAAACTCAAACAGCCCAGCTCCAGCCTGAGTTCTTAGGCCCTCCTCTCTATACCTCTCTTCTCCAGCACAACGAAGAGCACACCAAGCCTCCCTCCCTTGAGGAGCCTCTATTGCATTGAGGAAGGTGAAGATAAACACCTACTCAGAATATAGGGGCCATGCTATAAATATGAATCACATGACTGCAACTTAAAAAAAAAAACTGCAGGAGGCATAATCCTCAGCATGAATACAAAAAAAGAATAGATTCTACTAATACATTAAGAAAAATGACTACCACTCAGTGAGTGTCACACAGGTACCTTGCTGGAAAACAAATCAGTTTCACTAAAAAAAAAAAAAAAAAGATGTTGGCAGGAAGCCAGGAAGGCTGGTCAACAACCTTAATTGCTCTAACCTTCAGTTGAGATACTGTTAGTTGAAGCAGCCTCCACCTTGTTTGTCCCATGTAAGTTTCTGTTATTTTCTGCCTAAGGGCTACATGTCAATTTCTGTTGATGTTGCCAAAGATGTTTTCCCCAAAGCCTCAATAAAAGGGGATGGCAGGGCATGAGCAGGAGTAGTTCTCCCACTAGAGTTGTACTACTGCGTGGCCCCCCATATCGACAAGTTGAATTTCTTCAAGGCTCAAGTCTTTTCATTTGTGTGAGGCCCTTCTCCAGAACTCGAACCATGAATTGGAACCCTTTCCACATGGGATGTGAAAGAGCAACCTATAGAACCTAGCACTTCATCCACTCATTGCCTTCTCCTGACGGTTTTACAAAGGAGATAACATCCCTGTCTTATAAAGAGGAGACTGAGGCTGAGCTGTGAACCAGGTGCAGCTGGTGAAGAAGAGCTTCTTACTCTATTCGTGTGGCCTCCTTAAAATATTATTTTATCCTTACCCAGGAAAGTTGGCATCTAGTTCAGGTAACTTCTCTTTGATGTAGAGAGGAAAAGGAAGTGTTTTAGCTCAGACAGTTACCACACTCAACTTGCAACAGGAAGCTGATGCAAAGACATCAACACATGGAGCTCGCTGCAGCCTGACTGCTTTAGACAGAGACCTCCAGCTCCAGGCTATTTCACCCGAGGCTGACAGGAGCACTGGGGAGGACACTTTAGGGTAAAGGGGTGCCATGTTGGAGTTCTAGATCCCACTGGGCTAGGGGAGAAGGTGTTTGAAGAGCATTAAAAGTCAGAAGAGGGGGAAAAAATTAGAGAGGGTGGTTCAGACATAACAGAACAATGAAAGCATTAATCTCTCCATCAAGACTTTCCTTCAACAGCAAAGGGCTCCTAAACTATGCTGATCAATCCAACCTCTGCTCTGACTGCAAGGTATCCTAGAAAAGTAAAGAGAAGTGTAGAGCAAGGGTCTGTATCCAAGATTTCAGAAGGGGAAGGTACATTTTAGCCCTGATGTACAAGATGCATTGCTTTGAAGAATATGAAAAAGATTAAAAGTGTTACTTCGGTTTTAAACATATATTACAATTTTATAATAACAGCTTTCTTCCCTCCTCCAATCCCTCAGCCATGTGAAGTACTACCAACTGTACTAATCAAACCTAGAGTCACAGAACCTGAAGATCAAATGAGAATAGCTTTTACTCTTTGTGGGGGACAGAAAGGGGCAACGTATTAGACTTTCTAATGAAGGGGGCAGAGAACATAGAGGCTAGTAAAACTAACCCAGTATGTAGGTATCAATAGTAGCAATGATTCAAATAAGCATATAACAAAGAAAGGGATGTGTGGCTAAGTCAAAAATGTCCTGACTTCCATGAAAAACAAAGGGAAGTGAATCTTGCCCCTGCTGGCCAGTGAGTGCAGTCCGCATGCATGGAGCCTGGTGGCAGCCTGCTTTCCCTTGGGGCTTCTTGGGGGATTAAGTAAATAAAAACGTCTTCAAATAACATAAGATGTGAGAAATGGAAAGCATAGCAAGCTGGACGAGTCATCAGATTACATATTTAGGAGAGCTTATTTTGCAAGCTAGAATTAAGAGCATCAAGATGCGGTCAATTCAAAGTATTTAAGGATGAGTTTCTACAATTGAGAGTTGCAATCCATGACACACACAAAAAAGCACAAAAAAACAAAAAACAAAAACGAAAGAGACCACCATTCTCCAAAGATCAAATGGTAATTTTAATTTTAATAAACTGCTTCACTCATCATTGCCCCAACAGTCAGTTTCTACATCAAGACTAGTTCAAGATTGCAACAAAGGGAAGTGGTTTACAAAAGAATTACCAAGAATCCAGAGTGTTTAAAGGGAATGGGGGGGGGGGGGGGCAGGGAACAGGGTAGGGGGAAGATAAGGCTACACAAAGAGCTTTGCTCTATACTAGTATACCCCTTAGACTACACATATTTCTCAAGGGGGAGGAGGTGTGGCTAGCAAAGGTCAGGAGCTTTAAAAACAGACACTGCTGCCCTGGCCCAGTGGCTCAGTTGGTTGCAGCATCATCATTACACCAAAAGGTTTTGGGTTCATTCCCTAGTCAGGTTGTGTACAAGAGGCACCCAGTCAATGTTTCTTGCTCTCTCTCTCTCTCCCCCCTCCCCACTCTCTCTCTCTAAAATCAATAAACATATCCTCAGGTGAGGATAATTAATTAATTAATTAACGATTAATAAAATAAAAACAGAAACTGCTGCAAAAATGCCTGTATTCACAAAATTCTATACTGTGTCGAGGCACTGTCAAATCCCTTATCTCACTGGAGCCTCACTGTTACCTACTGAGGCCTAATAAGAATAATGCTACTCTTATAGACAAGGAAACCGAGGCTCAGGAAGGTTAAATATGTTGATATGTTTACACAGCTAATAAAGGACAGGACTGAGATATGAACCCAATCTAAATCCAATACCTATGCTTTTATTTCTAGGCCACATATAACTCAAAAAATAAAATCTGAGCAAGCTCACTTGAAGATGTTAAGGAATTAAAATGATCTCAACTTTCTTGACTAGCTCTGTCAAACCTGTCTTATCCCACAATATCAGGCACTTTATTTATTTATTGCTAACACACAGAAGACACTCACTAAATACAAACTGAATTGTAAAGAATTAGTTATTCTCTGACTGGTTCTGTTCTTCTATGACAAATTGCTTCTTGGGTATCACAATAATTTGTATGATATATTGTAGGTAATTTATTAATTTCATAAAATATGATGTTTCAGTTGCATGAGGGTTAAGTTGCAAATGTTGCTTTAATTCACAATTATGTCTTTTTTTTTCCAAAATTGTATTTTAATTTTCTATTTTACCAGCCTTCACCTCTCTCATGGGGAAGTGTGGAAAACAGTGATAGTAAAATAATTATAAAAATAGCCAATATTTATTAAATGTTTATCATGTGCCACATGCTCAATTATTTCTATTCATTATTTAATTTCATCCTCATACTCTCTCTCCTCAGTTGACAAATGAAAAGAATGAAGTACAGAGAAGTGAAACCACCTTACCAAGGCACACAGCCAGAAGGTGGCAGATTCAAGTTTTCCCACAGAAGACACATTTTACATTAATCATTGGGTCCAGGAACAAAAACAATTTTTCTGTAGTCTTTTTCTTTTATGGTTATTGAGATATAAGCATGACTTTTCTACTTTAATTTTCACAAAAGCACTTGGAAATTTGTAATATTGTTCTTCTGGGTAGAGCATTTAATAAACTTGGTAACTTTTTAGAACATTACTTATGGTGAGGCTCCCTGCCTCTGTTTCTCCTCTCTAACATGAGAACATGAATGGTTATTGTAAAAGTTAAACTACTTTATTCATGGAAAAAACTTGTGTCCACACCAACTGTCCATGGCAGGGTTCCGTTGGTGTGAGCTATTGTCATTGTTGCTGCCGCTGGTGGCCTGCCTTCCCAACATGGTCATTTACTACATACTAAGGCATATTCATGTCTCTCCAGTGTTCAGGATGTGCTTTAAAACAAATTGTTTTGAAAAATATATATATTTTTTAAAAACACCTAAATGAAAATCCATGCCTTTATATAATCTAAATGCACATAAAATGGTGACTGGCACATATTACTAGGTCACTGAATATTTGACAATAAATGAATGAATAAATAAATAGACCTTTGATGATGATCAAAAGCTCAAACAAGAAAATGAATGACTATTAACAAAATTATAAAGTTTAAACTGATCTTCACAACGTTGTAATAAATGAATCCAAAGAGGAATAAAATGGAAAGCACTTTTTTTTTCCTCTAAGAATTGATTTTACTTAATTCCCTTTAAGCCCCATCTCTATTGAAATGCAATTAAATATTTTCCAAAAATAAGTAGTATCAAGTCACATAAATGGCCATAAAATCCACATCCAGTTAAAAGAGAAAGTTATTGAGATCTCATTCCACAGTGAGGAAGGAAGTCTATAGTCAGGTTTTTATTTCATCCTAGTTTCCCACACTTTTCAAAGAGCCATATTATAACTCTTTCTCAAATATTTGCAAGGAAGTACTGTGACTGTGAAAATAGATACTTTGAATACTTAAGCTAAATATTTACATTCTGCATTTTTGGTTAAACAATTGACTTTGTTCTTTATCATTTAGGTCAAAATACCTAAATATTCTAAAACATCAAACAAGAAGATATGATTTTTCAGCAGTCTAAACTTACTGTTTTTAGCAAAAGCTTCACAAAAAGAAATTGGCAATTAAAAAATGATAATACACACATACACTGAAAATAAGAAGAAAAAAAAAAGGGAAGAGGATGTTGGCCATTTATTCTTTTGACACAAAAACACATTTCTTCCACTTCCCTATGTTTATGTAGTTAAGACTTGCTGAGCATTACGTCGTTGTAACAATATCTCAATTTACTGACTTTATGTAGGATTTACTTCAAAGGAGCTCTTGAGTTGTCATGCATTGGTTTATTCATTTTCATAGCATCCCTGTACAAAGGCATGTGATTAGCATTTTATCTTTATCATACAAAATTAAAACTGGGGGTACTAGGATATGAAACGACTTGCTCAAATAAAACAGTCTCATAACTATTAATTTATGAAACTTGGCTTAGAACTCACATCTTCTTTTAATACGGTAGGGTGCTTTCCCACTAGATTGTTCTTCTTTACATAAATGTAAGCAGTTTGATGAACAGCTGGGTAGGAAGAACTGACTACCTGGGCAAATTCCAAGAATTCTGGAGGTTAGGTTAACCTGACCCTGCAGTGGCTCTGAGAGGGAAGGAAGAAAAGCAAGGCTGAGAGGACTGTGCATGTGTTTTGTGACATGCAGTGAGCAACATGTAAATGACTGTTCACCGGGAAGCAAAGTGAAGTTATGTAAGAAACAGGTGATAAACAGAGTGCTTTATAACAAACTCCTTTCTTCATTGGTTTTACCTGAAACTCGAACTGCCCCAGCACTGAATTTTGTATCTGCATCTTCATGCCAACCGCCAATCTGGGCCAACCAGGGGCAGGTGGCTTTGTGCATGGAGACTGCAAAGGGGTATGTCCAGTTGCACTGAACTAGTCACACTTATGACATTGGAATGCCGCTGCCTTCAAGAATGAAGCCAAAGGCCCTTTGCTGCAAACATCACCAGGAGGCATTTGGATTCCCATGGTCACCTCCTGCAACCTGACTTGAGCTGCCAGGACTGAGTCACTGTCTTTCCACAGTGGGTCACATTACTCACAGCAGGTTTCACCTGTTTCAATATTTGGTTGATGACAAAATGACCCTTGAAAAATATGAGCGACAGGGGCAGCTGAGCAGGTTTCCAAACCAATTGTTAGAGACACACAAGATAATCTATCCCCTACCAAAGGGAAAATGAAAACAACTAGGCCAAAAGAGGGTGTTCTTGGGGTTAACCAGTGTTGAGTGAGGAATCAGTTTAAAGGGCTTAAATCACAACAGAATGGGTGAACACCTGAAAGCTAACAAGAGGAGAAAGCATAAACTATGTAGATCTCTAAAGCAGACACCTGGAAGCAAGTTCCATCACAAATTTTGTAATACAGTTGACCTTTGTTCAACAGAAGTTTGAACTGCGAGGGTCCACTTAGAAGCAGATTTTTTTTTTTTTTTTTGCAATAAATATATACATGACTATAAATGTATTTTCCATTCCTTACTATTTTCTTAGTAACATTTTCTTTTCTCTAGTTTTCTTTATTGTAAGAATACAGTACATAATGCATACACAAATTATGTGTTAATTGACTATGTTATCAGTGAGGTTTTTGATCAACTCTAGGCTATTAGTAGTTAAGTTTTGGAGAGTCAAAAGTTATACTGGGATTTTTAAGTGGATGGATCAGTACCCCTAACCCCCACTTTGTTCAAATTTTCTAGAAGGAAAGAGGCATTTGCCAAATGAAGCACCTTTGAGAGAAGAGGAAAGACAAGATCCTCCCTTGCCATTTTGAAATACTCTTCCCTTAAGTCCCCTCATCTTTGTCCTTCATGCCAACCCCAGCATCACTCATTTTTTAAAATTAATTGCTATATTCCTGAATATAATGCCAGGTATAGATTTTTCCCAGCACAGCTTTTGATCACACTCAACTTCTCAAAAGCATTCCCCCTTTTCAACCATCTCTCATGAGTGGATGAAGTGATTAATAACTAAGCAATGAGGAAGTTCTATCAGTTCTCTTCTATTTTAATCTTGTAGATCCAAGAAACGGTTGTCAGCTCTCATAGAAACAGGGAACAATGCCACAGTGTGGGAGAGTAAATGAGTACTTAAGCAAAAGCTCAAAAGATCAGGGGCTTTATTTCTCTTTTGCCGTCTGCTACCTGTGTGGTCTTCTTGTGTTAGTAACTCAATGCTCTCTGCCTGCTCTCTTCCTCATGAGACCTGCCAATGCCTTCCTCTTCGTCTGTTCTAAATACTAAGGGATCCAACCCTGAACATACAGTCTTTCTTCTCCTGCACCTGGTCATTCACACGGAAGGTTTCATGTCAATCCCTAAGTAATTTTTGTTTCTAATTGTATATATGTATTTTGGTCATCCAAATCCCAAAGATCATGAGATGACCATGACTATCAAACTCAAAGGGAGCCTTCTACAAGTACTTACATAATATTAATAATATTCATCTCTTTCTGAAGACTAGTCTCTCACTAGAAGAATTTATAGAATAAGAATAATTTTGTGATTAAATGTCATTTCAATTTAAGGATGATCAGTGAGTTTAATTATAATGTAGACTAGGGGTAATTGTGTATCATGTCTGAATAGTCTGTGGTTTTCTTGACGGCTTTCTCTAATTGGTACAAGCACAAATATTTTCATGTTATTAAAACATTGGTAGTTAAATCAGAACATTAAATGCCATCCCAATTCAGCATTTCCCTGGTTAAGGAAGATGTTATACCTGTGTTTTTATTAGATGATATTTATAGACTTTTTATGGTCATTAAGCCTCAACATGTAATTACTAAATTTTCATCTATAAAACTTTGAGGATCATAATAAAAATATTAAGCAAGGACCAATGCAAGTTTTGCTATATTTCCATGTCGAATGGAACAAATGCCATAGGAAAATGGACACGTTTACCATAAATCACAGATATAGTTATTTGCGATAAAAAGAGAGAGCAGAGCCGAAACCGGTTTGGCTCAGTGGATAGAGCGTTGGTCTGCAGACTGAAAGGTCCCAGGTTCGATTCCAGTTAAGAGCATGTACGCCGGTTGCGGGCACATCCCCGGTAGGGGGTGTGCAAGAGGCAGCTAGTCGATGTTTCTCTCTCATCGACGTTTCTAGCTCTCTCTCTCTCCCTTCCTCTCTGTAAGAAATCAATAAAATATATTTTTAAAAAAAAAAAAAAAAAAGAGAGAGAGAGCAGAATTCCTGAACCCCAGACATGAATGAATAACTCCACCTTCCCTCTTTTACTGTGACACACATACCCACAGAGGAATCTAACAGCCTTTACCCCATGTCTCATAAGAATCAGCATTGGAGAGCTCACACTGTTGCCTTATATTTTACAGGTAATACTCTGAGGCCTATAGAGTTTAAACTACTTGCCCAAGATCACATAGCTAAGCTAAGCCTCAGGTATAAGGCAAATTCTCATCTTCTAAAAAAAAAAAAAAAAAGTGTTAGGTTCCTCCCTCCCTCCCAATGGTAAGAGAAAAAAAGAGAAAATGTTGAAAAGAACATGTAGCAAGGTAGAACAAGCCTTAGCACGGCTTTAGGATTAGACAGACACTACTCTTTACTACCTGTGAGACCTTGAGCTTCTGTATCCTCTGTGAAAATTCCTCAGAGGTGTTTTATCAGGATTAAGTGAGATTGTGTTTATTTTTTAAAATATAGAATCTGGACATAGTAAGGAGCTCAATAAATGGTAGCAATTACCACTACTACTGACTGAACTGGGCTGGGAGTTGGAGAAGAACTTAAAGACCCTTTTCTTCATTCCTCCATCAGGTAAGCTCAGAGTGCTCACCTTGGGCCATCTGTACCATCTCAATTGGGAGAATTATTAATAAAGTATGAGAGCCTTGCAAAGTCACATTTAGTAGGTTCTGTCTGTAGAACTTTCTAACCCCCTCTTTTTCTCTCTTTCTTAGGCTGACTTTCTCAGTAAACCATGGATTTTAAATTCCTTAGAGTCTATGAGTAATCCACCAGTCCAAACTTGTGCACATTCCTTCGAGAAAAAAAATGCAGAAACTTGCCTCATAACTATTTAATAACAAGATATCAGACCAAGATGAGAATTACTAAGCTAACACACACAAAAAAAGTGTATTGAGAGCTTTTCCCAATACGCCCTTTATTCATTGTCTCTATAATTCATTTAATCTGTAACAATGTGGGTCATTGCATGCAAAGCAACACAGGATCTCTAGCCTCAGGAGCTATCCTGGAAGAGACAGGATAAACACTGGTAAATGCCAAGGGACAGACATGGAAACACAAAGGCAGTTGGGGGCTATATAAAGACAGGCACGTCAGTGTTAAGGAGGGAGAATGTCCGTAAGACATAGGGCTTACAGAATGACCATCAAACGTGAAACAAGATAGCACCTGTTTGGAAAGGCTTCAAGGAAAAGAGTTCTGAAGGGCAGTGAGGTGATGCCAGACTTCGGAGTTGACCAGACAGAACAAAGCAGAGATGGAAGGAGATAGCAAAGAGTGACAAGCACAAAAGCGAAGGAATTTGCAAACTTCTCCCGAACACTTGGAAACCCACACAGCCTGAGAGAACCAGAGAGCCGAAGTCAGATATAAATTATGTTGAATATTCCTCCCTTTCATGTTTATGTGTATTAATCAGGTCAGGAATCAGCTTTCTATTTACAGTTACTACAAGTGAGAATATGAATAATTTCATAACCCCAGAAGTGAATTATTGGCCTCATATAGATCACTGAAAGACATCTATATGATGTAATGGCAGAACTTTTTTTATTCTTAAAAGGTATAAGAAAAACTACAGATCTACCTACAGTTTAAAAAACTAAATTTTTATAAATGCTTTTTGTTAATATGTCTTGCCACATACTATTGCAAGTGTTTCATGACTAAGAGTTTATATTTCTGCTTTTTGAAAAAAATGATGTCTAATACAGCAGCCCCGTGCTGTCAGTGGATACGTTTTTATAAATACTTGTTGACTAAACCGATCGTGCTCCTTACTCAGGTCATAAGACTCACACACATATCCCTTTGGAGAAACCTTGATTCGATCCTCCACAAAGATCATGTGGGTGATCATTTATACAGTAAAATAATAATGAATGCATTCAATGGGACAGGCACTATTCTAGTGCTTTACTCATCATTTCCAATCCTTAATGAATAAGGAATCTCAACCCATGATAGAGCAGATGGCATTACAGATGAGAAAACAGGGCGGGTGGGGGAGCAATGTTCCCAAGTTACAAAAGTAGTAAGTCCCTGAAAGGAGACTCCAGCTCTATCTGACTCCACACTATCTAAGACCACCTGGGGGGGTCTTACTCAAGTATGAGACAGATTACACAAAGACTCTCTTAAACCTATACCTTAACTTTAAAAAACATTATCTTCGAATACTTTTAGTTTTTTAAATAGAAAATGAAATTAAATACCCAGTAAATAAATCCCAACAGTCACCACACAAGATTGGGACCACATTCTTAAGCCAACCAAGAGCTCTTTCCCCCCCAAAAAACAGCGATGGAACAAAGGCCAGATTTCCTCAGGCTCCCCAGACACCTCCCTCTACATGCCAGGAGCTCAGCTATTGAAATCTAACACCAGCCAGGTTGAAAATAATTGCAGCCTAAGGTCTCTTTTCATTGCCACTGACAAGCAAAATAAATCCTACAAGGAAGATAATTCTCATGGGAAACAATCCATGATGTCCTATGGACACTTGCCACTCAGAAAGATGGCTCGTGTACAACCACTGCCCTGACCAGCCTCAGGCCCGGGCTCTGCCTGCAATGGAAAGTGCCTGTGGGCGGAGAGGAGCCGCCAACTTCAACACCAGCCTGGAATCCTGCAGCACACTGGCTCCACGTTCCTGGGGAGGGTGCCCTGGCCCGGGTGCAGAAAAAACAGCCTCTACAGAGGCAGTGGGGGAAAGGCCAGGGTGTCCAAACTGTTGTTTCTGGATCAGTTAGCGAGCTGGGGCTCAGGGAAACATGAGGCCATGCAAGGACTGAAAGAGGCCCTTGTTGAAACGGAGGTACCTCTCTTCTGTCCTGCATGACTTCAAGCGTGCGGTCCGGTGTGCTCCTGCAGCCCGCTCATTGTCTTATCTGGACCCCAGGAAAATACTAGGTGCACTGGTTAATAATGTGGATTTTTTCAGTAGATGGACTTACACATATGTTGATGTATATGTGATCTGATATATATGTTATTTTGTTGTATTGACAGGAAGCTTCAAATCTTCATGGAGAAACCATGCTGAAAGTGTTAACATCATACGTATTTTTACATTTAAAATGTCGAATTTTGTGCCAAAAAAGAGTATTTGTGGGAAGTTTTAATCCATTATTTTGAAGAAAAAGTTATTGTATATTTTGGGAAGCTTATGGCAAACATGCTCCATCTCAAGATACTTGTGAACGCTGGTTTAAACGCTTTAAAAGTGATGATTTTGATGTATAAGACAAAGAACGTTCAAGTCAACTGAAAAAGTTTGAAGACCAACAATTACAAGCATTATTGGATGAAGATGCGTGACAAACTCAAAACAACTGCAGAAAGATTAAACGTTGCTCAGCAAACAATTTCTGATCGTTTACAAGCAATGGGGAAGATTTTAAAAGGGAGGAAAATGGGTGCCACATCAACTGAAGAAAAGACAAATGGAAAACTGAAAAATTGCCAATAAAACGTTGCTTAAACAGCACAAAAGAAAGTCTTTTTTGCATTGAGTTGTTACTAGCAATGAAAAGTGGATTTATTTTGAGAATCCCAAATGCACAAAACCATGGGTTGATCCAGGTCAACCATCAACATTGAATGCAAGGCGAAATCACTTCGGAAAGAAGACAATGCTCCACATTTGATGGGATGGTGTGGTGTATTATGAGCTTCTAAAACCAGGTGAAACCATTAATACTGATTGCTACCAACAACAAATAATCAATTTTAACCACGCTTTGATGGTGAAACGACCAGAATGTGCCAGAAGACACGGCAAAGTAATTTTGCTTCATAATAACGCACCATTGCACACTTCAAAACCAGTTAAAGACACATTAAAAGATCTTACCTGGAAAGTATTAACCCACCCATTGTATTCACTAGACCTCACTTCTTCAGATTACCATTTGTTCTGATAAATGGCACACACACTTTCTGAGCAGCACTTCAAAACGTACGAAGAAGTGGAAAATTGGGTCTCTGAATGGTTTGCCTCAAAACAAGAAAAGTTCTATTGGGACAGTATCCACAAATTACCTGAAAGATGGGGGAAATGTGTAACTAGCAATGGACATTACTTTTATTAAAGCACTTTGCTGCTTCTCTTGAAATTGTCATGTTTTCTTTGATTACAAAATCCACATTATTAACTGGTGCACTGAGAGTCCACTGTGACAACAACAACCTGGAGACATTTTTAGCTCAACTGGATACTCCAAGCACTGCCCAAGGAACTAGTAAGCACGCAATCAATATATATATATATATATATGTATATATATATATATATATATATATATATATATATATATATATTTTTTTTTTTTTTTTTTTTTTTTTTTCTGGACCGATTTGGCTCAGTGGATAGAGTGTCGGCCTGAGGACTGAAAGGTCCCAGGTTCGATTCCGGTCAGGGGCATGTACATTGGTTGCAGGCACATCCCCAATGGGGGGTGTGCAAGAGGCAGCTGGTCGGTGTTTCTCTCTCATCGATGTTTCAAACTCTCTGTCCCTCTCAATTCCTCTCTGTGTAAAATCAATAAAATATATTTATATATATATTTTTTTAAACATATATATATATTTTTAAAGAAATGTGATTTATTATTTGAGAGAGAGAGAGAGAAGACAATGGTCAAGAAATACGGTTCAACTAAGATAAAAAACATAGTGATGTTCATCACAATAGAAAGAAAAAAAATTAAATCTAGAAGGAGAAAATAAAATATCTCACTCTTCATAAATTAAGCAGAGTGGTGAAATTCAAATAAATTATTTTTTCCAATCCTGAAAATGTTTATGAGACTGCAAATTAATTTGGAGCTCCAATATTATTCTACAGCCCCTCTTTCCACATAGCCTTCTTCTATTACTGGATTACTAGATTTAAATATATATATATATATATATATATATATATATATATATATAGTAATAATATCTTTCTGAATCTCTCCCTCACACCCAGCTTGAATATCCAGGAAAAATAATAATGATGATAATAATAATAAAAGGAGAGGACGGTTTTTTAAAAAGAAAGAGAAAAACTGAAACATCTTTTTCTCTGAATTCTGAATTCCCTTTTAAGCACATTTCTTTCTAAACTACCTTTATGAACACATGCTCAGTAGATCCTTAATGTCCCCTTAGGTTATGAAACACGCTGATTTTCATTACCCATAAGCCTCCCCTTTCCACTCTACTGGCATTATTTTGGTAGAATCCCTAGTTACTTTTTGCTTCTCTGAAGAAGTTAATAGTTACTGCATAGCCCCAGGTACCCTCTCACTAAGCCTCCCTCCTCTCTAATACCCATATAGCATTCTAAATTTTAAATCTCTTCATGCTCTCTTTAACATTGTTCAGTGATTTCTGGACATCTTATTTGACCTTTGATCGATTTTTCCCACTCCTTAAAAGTGAATCCCCCATAAATAATAAATCATGAGTTAAGAATCCTGGGTCTAGAGCTGAAGTCTCCAAAGGGATGTGTCTGCACCCTAGGGTGATTATGTACAGAAAAATCAATATTAACATTTCTGTCTTTGAGCAAGAGTAAGTTTACAGTTGTGAATATGTGAAACACAGAGTTTGCAAAATACAGCTTATTCCTGTATTATTATTTATTAATTATTATATTTTCCATACAAACAACTGTAAACCTATTTTGCCCCACCCTCTATATTCTTAATCATTTTAAACAAAACTAATATATAATTAGAAAGTAATTTAAATGCACTGATGTTGAATGTATGGAGTGATACTGGTGCCCTCACCCTGTCTGTCCTTCACCTGACATCTAAGGTTCTCTGAAGAAGACAGGGAGTTCCACAAACGAAGGGTGACGGTGGTATCCTCACTCATTTCTTCACTTTCAGTACATGGGGATGAACTGCATTCTATATGCCAAAGAATGCCACCAATGGTTAACATGATAAAAGTTAAGTCTTTTATAAAGTAAATCTTTACAATTATTTTAAGTTAGATGGAAACTTTACACACACACCAGTTTGCTAGTTATTCTGTATCAAAATACGACAAAGAATTGTCCAACTAAAGGATGATTTCCACATTTTTCACTTAACAAAAAACAACATTCCAAAGTTGTCTGACCTTTCCTGTGACCACTAGTGTCTGCTAGGATTATGCAGATATTTTCAGAAAAATAAATGTTTCATATGTCTCTCAAGATAAAGATGACATTTTAATGATGAATGAGAAAGTAACTATTTTTCTAAATTAGTTTGCTATTTTTAAAATTGGTGTGTCTTCAATAATGTATACATGTCACAGCATCACCATGTCTTCATTGGCATCAAGTATGATGTACAAATACAAGTTTATTAAGTCATTGTCTCTAAACCGTCTCACCAATTGACAATGTCTTCATCAGACCTTTATTTTTCTAGCCTCTCACCTGAGAAAACATATATAAGATTATACAGCACAGTTCCTAAAACATCATAGGCACTCACTTAAAACTAGGAAAATCTGCAACTGAATCTATTATGTTCTGATTTATGTTTCGAGGGAGACTACCTTTTCAAATATTGATTTTGCTCATATGAAGTATAGATCAAAGATCAGCTAAAATGTATCTGTGGGTCATTTCTACACACACACACACACACACACACACACAAACAAACAAACAAACAAAAAAAAAAAAAACACCACTATACACGAGAAGGACTTAACCTGTTTAGCTGCCTACTTCCTTGAACTTCTCACTGTTTTAACAAACAAATAAATATATCTGAAGTTGTTCTCACAGAAGTGGAATATAATTATCATTGGTCCTCTTCTAAGAGTATTATTTTTTAAAATATATTTTATTAATTTTTCACAGAGAGGAGGAGAGAGGGATAGAGAGTTAGAAACATCGATGAGAGAGAATGATCGATCAGCTGCCTCTTGCACAACCCCTACTGGGGATGTGCCCACAACCAAGGTACATGCCCTTGCCCGGAATCGAACCTGGGACCTTTCAGTCCGCAGGCCGACGCTCTATCCACTGAGCCAAACCGGTCCCAGCAAGAGTATTATTTTTTTAACGATTAACCAATCCTACCATAGCTCAGTGGTATAGGCGCAAACTTTGGATGTCTGTCAGAATGAACTGTAGAAGGTTTTTAAAATGGAGATGTCTGGATACCATCCCAAAACCTCCCATTTATAATCCCCACAGGTAGAGCCAGATATTGGTAACTTTTTAAATCTCCACAGGTGATTCAGAGACAGGATTTGGGAACTAAATACACCAACCAGGTATTAGTATTAATGTCAGTTATTCTTAGTCATTTAATTTAAATTGAAAACAAATGGTATTAAAAGTTTGTCTTATACCTTTCCCTGGCCTCATGCTTCCATGCAGTAATGCTCCCACCTCTCTCTGAGCCCACGCTTCATGCAGCCCCTCCACTTGCTTCCTTCTTTCCTTCCTTCCTTCCTTCCTTCCAAGATTTTTTAAAGATTTTTTAATTAATTTTTTAGAGAGAGATAAAGGGAGATGGAGAAAGAAAGAAACATCAATGTGAGAGTAAAATATCAATCAGATGCCTCCTGCAAGTCCCCTAATGGGGATCAAGCCAGCAACCTGGGCATGTGGGTCAAACTGGGACAACACCCAACCAAGCCACATCACCCAGGGTGAGGACTGTACCAGACTGTGGCTGCCAGTGGCTGCAACTGGGAACAACCGCCCCTTGCTGGCTGAAGAACTGGCAGGTGCCTTGGTCTAACAGATTCATGCCACATTCTCCAGAACCCCCAGGACACCTGGGTCCCTCTCAATCTTCTAGTTCCCAACTCAGCCAGGAAAAGGGTGCTATTTCTTGGGCTCTCTCAAAGACCACAAGTAGTTGTCTAGTATGCATCTCATCTTCCTTCCTAGAACCCATGCTTGTGGAGGCAAGTTCTCACATCTCCCTCCATGGTTTGTGAGCACAGAGCCTGGCACATAGCAGGCATCAAGTAGGTATATGATGAGCAGAAAGTGAGGGGAGAACTGACATCCACTCCACCCCTACTCCGTGCCAAACACCAGGTGAAGCCTTCGCTTACATTATCTCACACAGTATTCCCACACCACATCCTGTGGGGTAGGATTTAATATTCCCAATTTGCAGGCCTGAATTGAAATTATCACTAAATGAAGTTAATTCTGTCAGAGACTGTGTATAGGCAGGCACATTTAAAAGTGAGAATGTTTCCCCCTTTTCTATCTGCTGCCTAGATATTTTACTCTAAGCACACAGCTAAAAGTCCACAGATCCCTTATAGGTCCAAGATATCATTTTCCAGAGATGTGTCCTCTCCCACAGACATTATCAAACAGATGTGGTCTAACCCAGACAAGTGCACTTTCTCTTTCTACACTGTTCATTATCATGAGGTCCTGGTCTATTAAATAGTATTGTGCCATTTGGGCTGGGCACTTAAGATTTCCCTGGGGGCCAAGGCTGAGTAATTTTCAGGTAATGAGCTTTAATGTCCAAGGAAGGAGACCTCCTGAATCACCTTTTGAACCTGTGCCATGGATCTGCTGTAATACTGTCAGTAGTTCCAGAATTTTCCATAATCGATCTTGTGACTTGAAACTGAATCTCTTTCAGGGCTTCTTCCAAAGTGGTTTTTGCCCTCCTGACTGTACTCTGTTACAGCTATATGCATCCAGACGGCCAAAGACAAAGAAAATGACAACCTCCTGGTGCTTCCGCCTTCGTTGAGACTTTCAAGTCACCCTGAGCCCCTTCACCCTCAGAGATGAAGTGTACCACAGGCAAACTTCCTCGTCGGTAGAAATGTGAGTTGTAGAGAAAAGGGAGGTCCTTCTACAGACTCAGGGATTCAGGCCTTTAGTTCTCCAAGGTCCCTGAGGAAGTAACCTGGCTTACATAAACCCTGTGCACATCACCAGAGAGAGAATCTGTATCCATATGTAATATCAGTGTGCAAAGTCTAGTAAATTCATTAGGTCAGACCCCACTGATTCAGAATTTGTGATCACCTTGAATGCTGGCCCTCTCTCCCTTTACAGATGAGGAAACAGGGGCTTAGAGAAGTTGAGTTGCCAGAAACCACACAGCTATCAAGTAGCAGAACTGTGGTTCTACTTTCTCTCTACAAACAGAAATATACATGGCTTTCCTACTTTAAAAAAATCATTAGGTGCCCAGGCTATGTGGCTCAGTGGTTGAGCATTGACCTATTGGACCAAGAGGTTGTGGTTCAATTCCCGGGTTTGGGGTTTAATCCCCAGGAGGGGTGTGCAGGAGGCAGCTGATCAATGTTTCTCTCTCATCATTGATGTTTCTCTCTCTCTCTCCCTCTTCTTTCCTCTCTGAAATCAATAAAAATATCTTTTAAAAAAATCTTTAGGCATGAGGAAGTAGGAGGTAAGAATTAAAAGTCCACTCTTCAGCCTTGGCCTGCTTTGCTCAATGGTTAGAACATCAGTCCATGGACCAGAGGGTCTTGGGTTCAATTCCTTTTCAAGGGCATGGCATGTACCTAGGTTGCTGTTTGATCCCTGGCTCTGGTTAGGACACATCGGGGAGGCAACCAATCAATATGTCTCTCTCACATGGATGTTTCTCTCCCTCTCTCTCTCTCTCTCTCTCTCTCTCTCTCTCTCTCTCTCTCTCTCTCTCTCTTTTTCCTCTCTTCCACTTTCTCTAAAAAATAAAAAATAAAATCACTGGGGAAAAAATGCCTGAGGTGAGGATTAACAACAACAAAAAAGTAAACTCTTCAATTTACCAGCTGGATAATCTTGGAAAAGTTAGTTGACTTGGAAAAGTTGTTTCGTCTACATAGGGAATCTACTCACAATGTTATCACAAGATTTAAATTAAATAACAGATAAACTAGCTCATATTTAGGTGCTCAGTAAATGTTACTTCCCTTCCTTAAAACAGCTATGAGTAAAGCATCATTCTAATACATTCATTAATGTTCTGATGGCCTGTTATTGTGTTTATGTTTTTGCCTAATTGTTTATTTCCTGCCTTCTCCCTCCAAGAGGTAAACTCAAAGAGAACAAGTCTATTTCCATCCTGTTCACCTCTTTGTCCCCAGTTCCCAGTACAGGGTCCAACTTATAGAAACAATTAGAAAAACTGGCAAATAATATGAAAGAAATAAAAATTTCATAAGTAAAAACTGCTTTTCTTCCTCATTTTTTCAAGAAAAGGTAATACTTTACTAGTTCTTTTTTATTTAAAAATGTTTTTATTGATTTTTAGAGAGAGAGAGAAAGGGAGAAGGAAAGAAAGATAGAAACGTCAATGAGAGAAACATCTTCTATCGACTACCTCCTACATATCCTCTACTGAGGATCAAGCCCACCCTGACCAGGAATTGAACCATTGACCTATTGGTTCATGGTCAATGCTCAACCACTGAGATACACTGGCCAGGCTTTACTAATTCTTTTATCTTAAATCTGCCCTATATAAAGAATATGGTTACATGTGTATTATAATAATAAAAGTTTAATATGCTAATTAGATTGGACAGCCAAACAACCTTCCAGACGTCCTGCAGGACGAAGCTGCTGTGGTGGGGGCCGAGGCAGAGGCAGTTAGGGGTGATCAGGCAGGTAGGGAAGTGGTTAGGGGCAATGAGGCAGGCAGGCAGAGTGGTTAGGAGTAATCAGGCAGGCAGGTAGGTGAACAGTTAGGAGCCAGCAGTCCCAGATTCCTGCAGGATTGGGCCTAAACTGGCAGTCAGACATACCCCAAGGGGTCCCAGATTGCAAGAGGGTACAGGCCGGGCTGAGGGACCCCTGCCCTCATGCACAAATTTTGTGCCCTGGGCCTCTAGTATAGACATAATATATATAATCTAGTACACATAAGAAACTATATTTAGATATTAAAATAAAGGGTAAATAATAAACATTCAAGGCCTATTCTAATATTCTAGAATTTTTCCAAAAATAGTTATGGCCGCACCAAACTGACTTAAATATATTCTCTTGGATCTACAGGTATCAGTTGTATAATAATATCTCAAAAGAAACAAATAGCATAAGGCCCAGACTGGGTTCATTTTGTTAAACAATGGTTTGGAATTTTTCCATTATGGGTATTGCAGTCTAAGTGGAAAGAAATCCAGTTAGAAGTACTTACACTTGATTTAATGCTCTGTTGTCATCATGTTGAAATTCTTAACAGTTTTGAATAAATAATCTGCATTTTTGTTTTGTACATAAGGGACACTACAAATTATGTAGCCAGTCCTACTCAGAATAAATGTTTCCTCTCCTGAACAGTTTCTCTGACATCTTCAGTAAAGTCAGAGCCTCTCTATGTGCTCTCATAAAGGCCCTATGGCTATGGCCCTTGATACCCTGTATACAATTTATTTACATATTGTCTTCCCTGCTGGTCCTATAGGTTCTTTGAAAGCAGAAACAATGACTACTTCATCATTGCATTTCTGCATCTACTACCCAACAAATATTTTATGACTATCAAACATGGGAGTAATTTCATAAAATTTCCAACTATGTAACATTTTTTTCTCCTGCAGAAAAAACCATCAGTCAATCTAGTTATATTCCTGTGGTCTTTGCCAGAAAATGCCAAGAAAACTAACAGCAGCAGAGTGCCATCTTAAATGGATTCAGACTGCTAGGACTTTGCCCAGAGGAACATGAGACTCCAGCTGAAACCTCACATCAGCAGGATCTATGCCCCAGATTCACTTTTCCCTCCCATACAATATAGAAAATCGTATGCAGTCGTTCATTGATGTTTAATACCTGAAGCCTCTGGCTACTGCCAAAAGCACAGGAATGGAGACAAATGCAGATTACCACACTATAGGAGAAGAAAAAATGAGAAACTTACAGAGTACATTTTTATGATCCTGTACAGGAATTAAAGAGCTATTTTCAACTAATAAAGTCATTCTGATGCACAACAATGACTAAATACAGATAAACTTCAACAAGCCATAAAAGGACCTACATCATTCTATGTGCTCTTATCTTTGAATAAAAATAGACCGGAGCATGTGTCACTTATGTTAAAAAAAAAAAAAAAAAAAAAAAAAATTCTGGGCAGTTAACCAAAAACAAATTGGGAAAAATTATTGTAACATCGGCATTGCTTAGATGTGCATATGCATCATCGTTAAAGCACACAGGCATGGGGTCCAAACATTCCTGAGTTCAAATCTCCTCTGCCATTCACTGGCTTTGAGAACTTGTGTCACAGACTTAAACCTCTCTGAGCCAGTTTCCCCCTCACAGGCTTGTTAAGGAGAACAATGAGAAACTGTGTAGAGCGCTCAGCACTGAGTATGAAAAGCATAGGAAGCCCCAGGAGTAGTCTTCACAGTCTCCCAAGGGCTCTAAAGCCCTAATTCCAAATAGCCCAACACTCCCTCCTCTACCCCTACCCATTCATACTCTATCCCCCTTATCCCCTCCTCAAAATCAATCTTTAGGTGTAGAACGGGTTAATTCTCAATCCATAATTAGTAAAATATTAAATAAGAAATAACCTACCCTCAGCCAGGTGGCTCAGTTGGTTGGAGCATCGTTTCATATACCAAAAGGTTGCAGGTTTGATTCCTGGTCAGGGCACATAGGTAGGTCATGGGTTCATTCCCTACTAGGGGCACATACTGGAAGCAACCAATGGATGTTTTTCTCACATCAATGTCTCTCTCTCTCTCTCTCTCTCTCTCTCTCTCTCTCTCTCTCTCCAAAAGCAATAAAAACATATCCTTGGGTGAGGATTTTTTAAAAATAACCTCATTCCTTGTGTTTCTGTGGAACAATATCTTCATGAACAGAGAACGTTATGTACTTTGAAAAAATATGAATAAACATACATCAGGGGTGCCCTCTCTGATATCAGTAAGTCAAACAGGTCAAATGTATTAAAAGAATCCTTTATTGTTTCACTGAAGAAGAAAAAAGTAGTGTAAATTCAGTAAAAAAAATATATTTCACTGAAAAATGCCAATTCTGATAGAGGCACCTTATTTACAACATACACCTCCTAGACTAAACCCAAAGGAACTGTTCTCTGTGACATTCTTCAGTTGCCTTCAATGTTCTTCATAAATAATATTTGCTAAGAAAATACTAAGATCTTGACTTTGCATAGAGTTATGTAGATAAGTAATGATAGTATTTAACAACCAGAATTTGCTGCTAAATGAAGTTTACATTTTATCAACCTACATCAATTGAGTATCTACTCTAAATAAACTAAAATATTGTGCTACAGTAATACAAAACTCTGAGACCACAAAGGCCTAGCTAAGTACTATTTAATTAAACTCTATTGAGTCCAAAGCCTGCAGAGTAGAGTGATCCTTCAAAATGGAAGAGAAAGAGAATCAGATTTAAAATTGAAAGTGTCAAATTGACTGTGACAGAAAGGCCTTGAACATATCTTTAACCTCTTTCTCACCTCTTATCATTCTCAGCCACTAAGAACATTACATCCCTTATTTATTTTAGTAGGCTCGGGTACTTGAATGAAACCTTGTATAGGAAAGGATTCTGTAAAACCATATGTAAATAGGAAATAGTTTTGTTTGAAGTACCTGAATGAACCAAAGTCCTGGGTCATGTTCAAATGCTACAGTAGAGCCTTAATCTAAGATTCACCAATGGAGTATCAGCATGTCCAAAATGATATGCAAAACTTGGTGTATCTGCACGTGGACAATTTTCTGAGTGAAGGAGCCATAATTTTCAAGTATCTTTGGCTCCTCTCTTCCTCCTACCTCTACCCCCGCCACCCCCCCCCAAAAAAAAAAAAAGTTAAGTGCAGTCATTCTAAAAAAATGTTGATATCTTGATTTGTAAATTGAATAGCCACTTCTAATGAGCATGCTTATTATATCATATACATTTGAAAAGTTTTAAGGTTAGACGGAACACTTGACTCTAAACTGGTTGGTTGCAATGCTTCTATGCAAACAGAAATGAGATTAAATAGTTTCTTAAAATCCTTTCTCATCTTAAGGACTTATTTACCTTGTTTGCACAGAGTGAAGTGTTCCCTGTGAATCACCGTAGAAATATCCTTGGTCCTGAAATAATAAGGACATAATACAAACTTTTACTTACAGTTTTCAGCATAATGCTGTTAATAACTTTAGATATTTGGGGGGAAAAACCTAAATATTTAGTGATAGTATATCCTAGGATGGCATACCATACACATATTTTTAAATATGCTTTCAAAGGATTTGAACATGG
This sequence comes from Pipistrellus hanaki, assembly GCF_964339955.1. Classification (NCBI taxonomy): domain Eukaryota; kingdom Metazoa; phylum Chordata; class Mammalia; order Chiroptera; family Vespertilionidae; genus Pipistrellus; species Pipistrellus hanaki. The sequence continues at coordinate 146,413,228 of NC_140505.1, forward strand.
TAAATGTTTGGGAGTTTTTTTTATTTGTTTGTTTTGTTTTTTTGTTTGTTTGTTTTATTACCCTAATATTTTGTTCTGGATGTCAACATTTAATCTGACCTTAAATCAGTTTGACTTGTATATTGAGGAGTATAAAAACTATGACCAGCCTTGCCTAGTGTGGCTCAGCTGGTTAGGCGTTTGATTCCCAATTAGGGCACATGGCCGGGATGTGGGCTCCATTCCTGGTAGGGGGTGAGCAGGAGGCAGACAATTAATGTTTTGCTCTCACTTGGATGTTTCTCTCCCTCACTCTCTCCCTACTCTCTCTAAAACTAAAAATTAAAAAACCTTTTTAAAAGAGCAGCTATGACCAAATATGACATTCTAATATGAACATAGTAAATGTTAATAGTAGTAAAGTAAGCTTAATACAAGGGGAAGAAAATTATATCCTATCTAATAAAAGAGTAATATGCAAATTGACCGTCACACCAAGATACAAGATGGCTGCCCCCATGTGGACACAAGATGGCCTCCACAAGATGGCCGGTAGGGGAGGGCAGTTGTGGTGACCAGGCCGGCAGAGGAGGACAGTTGGGGGGGGGGGGACCAGGCATGCAGGGGAGGGCAGTTGGGGTGACCAGGCCTGCAGGGGAGAGCAGTTGTGGGCAATCAGGCCAGCAGGGAGTGCAGTTAGGGGTGACCTGACCAGCAGAGGGAAGTTGGGAGAGACCAGGCAAGCGGAGGAAGGAAGTTGTGCGGGGACCAGGCCTGTAGGGGAGGACAGTGGGAGAGAGGGCAGGCGTGCAGGGGAGGGCAGTTAGGAGTGACCAGGCCAGCAGGAGAGGGCATTTAGGGGTAACTTGGCCATCAGGGGAGGGCAGATGGAGGTGACCAGGCCTGCAGGGAGGATAGTTAGGAGCAACCAGACTGGCAGGGAAGGCAGTTAGGGGGCAATCAGGCTGGCACAGCGTGGTTAGGGGGTGATCAGGCTGGCAGGCAGAAGTGGTTAGGGGCAATCAGACAGAGGCAGGCAAGCAGTGGGGAGCCAGTAGTCCTGGATTGTGAGAGGGATGTCTGACCACCCAATGGGATTGGGCCTAAATGGGTGGTCGGACATCCTTCAAGGGGTCCCAGATTGGAGAGGGTGAAGGCTGGGCTGAGTGACATGCCCCCGTGCACAAATTTTGTGCACTGGGCCTCTAGTATAAAGTATAATTATGTTGTAAAATTACATGTAATATGTGTATATGTGTATGTGCGAATCACATATTTTATTATAACTAGCCTGAAAGGATGTATACCAAAACATAATAGTAATTATCTCTAGGTGGTGAAATTATTAACTTTTTTATCTTTATTTACTTTTCATTGTTGGTTTTCTTTTTGTTGCTGTTGTCTTTTTGGTAACAAAAATATTTTTTTTTCAATTATAAAAGTAACAACAAAACAGATAGTAGAGAAAGGTACCAATTAAAAAGCAAAAATAAGTTATAATCCCTCCACTAGAAGATTCCACTCTTAACATTTTGATATAATCCATCTGAAAATATTTCTACACATATCCCCCTACACACACATTCTTGCGCACACACACACACACACACACACACACACACACACACACACACCAAAAAGATAATTATACATACATAAGCTTTGTAATCTGTATTTTTAAACTACTGTAATAGACTTCATTTCTAAAGCAGTTTTAGGTTTACAGAAACAGTGAACAGAAAGTACAGAGTTCATATACACTAATTCCTCCCACCACCTATTCCTCCTATAGTTAAGATCTTGCATTGGTATGGTACGTTTGTTACAATTGATGAACCAATACTGATATACTATTATTAACTAAAGTTCACATTAGTATTCACTCTTCTGTGACTTTTACCAAACACATAATGTCATGTACCCACTATTAAAGCACCATACCGAACAGTTTCATTGACCTAAAAGAACCCTGTGTTCCACTCTCACTTCCCCCAACACCAGAAACCACTGATTTTTTTACTGTCTCTATGGTTTTGCCTTTTCTAGAATGTATTGTAGTTGGAATCATACAGCATGTAACCTTTCAGAATATCTCCCACTTAACAATACGTCTTTTCTGTCTTTTCCTGATGTAATAGCTCATTTCTTTTTATTTCTGCATAGTATTCCATGGTCTGGGTTAATAATTTTACTTTTCCATTCACCTACTAAAGGATTGGTTGCACCCAATTTGCAGCAATTATGAATAAAGGTGCTATAAATACTAATGTGCAGATTTCTGTGTGGACATAAGTTTTCAACTACTTTGGGTAAATACCTAGAAGAGCATCAGCTTGATCATATGATGAGACTATATTTGGCTTTGTAAGAAATCATCACACTGTCTTCCAAAATCACTCTTTTTAATTATTTTTGTAAATACCTTTCCATGTAAATAAAGGACAATTGCATAGTATTCCATACTCTGTGTACACTGTGGTTTATTTAATAATTCCCCTGGTAATGGGCATCAAGATCATTTCCACAGACCAAAGGTTGCCAGAGGGGAGGGGATGGAAGCCTGGCTGAAAAGATGATGGGATTAAGAAGTACAAATTGGTAGTCACAAAACAGTCATATGGGTGTAAAGTACAGCATAGGCAATACAGTCAAAAATATTGCAATTACTATGTACAGTACCAGGTAGGTGACTGGAAATATTGGGGGAGGGGGGGCACTCTGTAAAGTATACTTATTATCTATACTATGCTGCACACCAGAAACTAAATGCAAAGTAATATTGAATGTAAACTGTAATTGAAAAAATTTTAAAGTATCATTTGCAATTTTTACTATTTCAAACAATACTGAGATAAGCATGCTCATATATAATGTTTAATTACTAGTCCCAATTATATCTGGGGGTGGGGGGGATAGTCATGAACTATTTTAAAGTCATGAACATGTTTGGTTTTGATGAAAGGCTTTACAAATTTACACTCCCATCAGTAAGTAAATGAGAATGCTATAGTCCCCCTTTGCCTGTCCTCCTCAACCACATCAACCCAATAGGTAAGAAATTGCATCTCAATGTTGTTTCAGCTTACCTTTCTTTGATTACTCAAGAAGTTAAATATCTTCTCATTTTGTTGGCTATTTGTATTTCTCTCTTTCTGTGAACTGCATGCTTACTCTTTTTACTTTTGCTATTGGAGCATGTAAAAGAATTTCGGGTTTTGTTTGTTTGTTTTTTGCTATCTAAAATTCTTTATATAAGTTTATTTCTGGCTTCTTACAGGCAGTTTATTAGATAGTACACTATGTACTATCAATTTAATGGCTCTTACAGATAAAGGGGAAAAGACATTACCACATTAAATGTATACACTAACTTCAGAAACAGTAAAAATTAGAATAAGGATATACAGAGTTTCTGTGATGTGTGCTGTTTTGTTTTGTGTGTTGTTGTGGGGTTATTTTTAATTAACTCTTGTGGGAGGTAATTGTTTTGTTAGTTTTTGCAATATAAAATTTTTTATGGTCAAATTTATGGACCAATTCAATTGTGTTTTCTATCTTTGTTAATCATGTTTTAATAAGCTTGGTTTGGACAAAGAGTATTAATATAAAATATTTACTTAAATATTCACCTAGAATTTTAATATGTTTTTTAACATTAAAATACTTCATTCATTTGTAATTTTTGTCTATATAAGAAAGAATCCCAACATTTTTTTTTACCCAGAAATGGCTAGTAAGTTATTCCAGCACTATTTATAAACAGTCTATTTTTGGGGTCACTTTATCACGTGCTAAATCTCCATATATATTTGGGGCAATCTCTGAAAGTTTTTTGTTCCATTTTTCTATGGTTCTTTGGAGCTAAGACCACACTGTTTTAGTTGCTACATCTTTAAATATCCCAGATAACCTCATGACCCATCTCTTGCAGGTTTTTACTCAAATACCACCTACCCTGTGAGGTCTTTCCTGAGCACCCTATTTACAACTTCAACTTCTGTTTATCCCCATTCCCTCCCTGCACCCCCCACCACTATCCTTTCATTCTTTGCTTTATTTTTCTCCTTAAGACATGTCACCATCGGGCATCTTACATATTTTATTTATTTGCATATTGTCTATATCTCTAAACTAGTTCTATGAGAACAGAGATTTTGGCCTCTTCACTTTTATATCCTGTGACTAGCCATGCACAAGATAGAGTCTCAAAAATATTTGTTGAATGAATTACTATCTGGTAGAGAAAATCATCCTACATATAGCTACTATCTTTTTTCAACAATTCACCAGTTCTTTTTACAGAACAGTTCTTTTTACAGCTTTCTATGGTATGTAGAATTAATCTGACCAATTAAAGAAAAGATTTTAATAAGAACACTGCTGAATAAAGAGATTATTTTAAGAAAAATTAATAATTTTATTGCATTGAATACTTCCAAATAAGAACTACTTTTTTTTTTTCAAGTCTCCTTTTATATCCCTCAGTACAACTGAAGGATTTTCTCTATAAAGACCCTGCATACCTCATATTTATGTTTTTTGCTACATAAGAAAGCTTTTGTGTATTTGAATTTATCTTCTTACTAAATTCTTTTCTTTCCAAAAGTAATGCAATGATTTTCTAGTTTTACCAGACAATCACATTACCTGCAAATGTTGATAATTTTGCCATTTCCTTTCCAACGATATATATCTCTAGTTTACTTTCTCTTTTTATCCATTATGACAGTGTAATTTTCCATCAGAGTCTATGTATTTACCCACTCTTGAATGTCTTGAAATTAATTCCATTCTTATAGTCAAGGATAAAAGTCATAAAAATATTTTTTAATCCTTAGGCCTATATAACATACCAGAAATTTAATTTAGCTGAATCAAAATATCTGATATGATTCAATTGACATAAGTTGTATGCAATTGATGCAAAAGTCACTTTGAGAAAATATTAATTTTCTTCTCTTTGCTGGAAGATTGTTGATGTAAAATTTATAAAACAAAAAGACGACTGAAATTGGTTTACATTGGGAGGTTAAGTAATTCATTGAATCAGTGGCTAAATCTAATTTTTAAAAATAAAACACAAACCATGTTCTTCCATTGAAAGTTAAAAACATTAAATCTACATATCACATTGAAATAAGGCTGTGTGAGTAAAGTTTTATACCACATCTGTAAACTAGGGTTTTCTGGGGAGTTACCTTTTTCCTAATAAAATAAAAGCAGAGATTAAGAGCCGTGGAGTGGTGCCATTTTCAAGTAGAAGAAAAAGAGACTGGGCAGCCCCAAGTGTCTTGCCATCATGTTCACAGGAGGTTGCAGAGCCCAGACTCAAACTCGGGTTTTTGCTGCACATAAAATATTATTTCCACAGTGCTATGTCTTTTACTTGTATTTATTTACTCCATTAGAGACAATGTAATGTGTTTCCTCACCTACCTAGAAATTTTTCTCAATTGTTATCTTTGCATATTATTTTAGCAGAAAATTATTTCTTATAAAATTCATGTGGCTTTTGATTTTATGGCACCCTTTTCCTGGAGGTTCAAATAATTAATGTATGTTTGAAAAGAGTAAATCCTTACAACAGTCCTGTGTGTGGGGAAGCAGCAATGATGAGCCTTCTACAATATAAATCAACAGTGTAATCTTTAAAAAACAGATGCACTCATTCATTACACTACAAGCTGAATAGGAAGTAATATCTGAGTGGAACTGATAACAGCCAAGCCTGAAGAGGAAGCACGACAGTCCATTACAAGCTATTGAAAACTTCCATAGAAAAAAACATGACATCAGGCAGGAAATTCCTGACTAGTAGCGTAATCTCTCACATAAATGTGCTGGCAGATACATGGATTTTTATGATTTTGCTTACACCCGCTGATTATTAACCCTTCAGATATGTCACCCTATAAATATATTATAACTTCACTTTGACTATTTAATGGTGTGATTCAATAAATTCTAAGTTCATCTTATTCCCCTCAAAATATTCTTGACTCTTTGCCCAAAAGTGGGGGGAAGAAGTTAGTAACTAAAATACTAAAGAAATTTGGTATAAGTTAATCCCAGGAAGAGTATTATAGGGAGGATTTAATATAGTAGTAATACCCTAATTTACTATTATTGTTTATAAGGAATTAGGCAGTGGAGGTTTTAAAGTATTAATTAAGGCTATAACTGTAGAACTATAAACATGGCACTGAGAATAAAGAACTAAAAAATTAAATGAAGTAAATATGTATGACCTTCATGCATATGTTAAATACTTACATTATTTTATACTATCTCATTTTATTTTTATGACAATACTGCAAATAACTATTTGCTCATACTATAGATCAGAAAATTAAGTTTCTAAAAGATGAAGTTATATAATTCACATCCACTTCCTAGGCAGACCTAGATTTAGTCATTCCTGTTTCTACTATTTTCTGCCTCTGCAACCTTAGGCAAGTCCCTGAACCTCTGGGAGTCTCACTTCCTCTTTGGTAAAATGAGTGAGGATGCCTCACAAGGTTATGGCAAATAGACTTTAAAAAAAAAACTGCTAAACAAAACACACTGGCAATTACTATTATTAACACAAACAAAGAGTCACAGTAATAAGAAAAAGTGATGGGAACTGATTTCCAAACTGGTTCTTCGGACACTTAGTTTTCAAATGCTTGATTACGCAATACTGAGCTGTGTTTTCCAGGCAAGGTTCTGAGGGTCAATGAATCATTTCCTTTATATTATAATGTAAGAAAAGGCTCAGAGTTCAGGCTCCCACACAGCCTTATCTAAATAATCCATATGTTGAAGATAAGCAAGCAATTAGTATTGTTAATAATTTCACTTATAGAAGTCTAAGATTCCCTTTCTGCAGATATTTCCAGCACAAAGACAGGGACTGTTGGCCATTGACCTACTGACATTAAATCTACAATGACAAGCTCTATGCCAGGAAAGTGAGAGCCAAAAGGAGTAAATCCAGTATTTCCAATTTTTCTTATCACCTAAACTCAGTTTTCAAATAAAATCTTATGCGGGTATACAACATAAAAATAGATAATAAAGAAAATACTTTTTTAGACTATTTTATCAGCTCAAATTTGTTACATGGATTTATTACAAGATTAATAGGTGAAAGCAAGGAGTTTTAAGGAACACTCAAAAAAACTGAAAGTGAAGGTTATGATAGTTTTATAACTCCTAACCTCAGAATCCCAATATTTCATTTTTGTTTTGTTTTCACTAAATTGAGATAAGTCTTATTTATAAGCAATTACATATGAGAACACTTTTTGTTAGTTGGTTGTTTTGTTTGTGTACATAGGTATTTAATATCTTATATTGCTTTTCAGTTAAACTGCTAGCCAGAGAGGCTTTGTTCGAAAATGTACACATAAATAAGTTAACCTAGCCATACAACTTAATATCACCATCATTTTATATTCTGGAGGTACATGCAAATAAAATAATTGCTTAGCTGTGAAACTCAAGAGAACCAGTTGAAAAACTACGTATTACAAACATGAAAGAACCCAGTATGGTAAAATAATAATTATAATATAGAAAAACCAGTAGTCTTCATACATACAAACATGACCAGAAAGTATAACAGATGGACTCATTCTACCAAAAACACAGACACACAAAAAAAGAAAAATTTCTCAAGATAAATTGAAGTTCCTTTTTTAAGATGGAAAAAATGGAAAGGTATTTCATATTTCTAGTTTAAAAGACTTGCATCTTAATGCTCAATGTCACTAATCACCAGAGAAATGCAATTCAAAACCACAATAAGATATCACATCAAACCTGTCAGAATAACTGTCATCAATAAATCAACAAACAAGTGCTGATGTGAAAAATGGGAAATCTTGTACACTGTTGGTGAGAATGCAGATTGGTGCAACCACTATGGAAAACAATATGGAAAGTCCTCAAAAAATTAAAAATGGAACTGCCTTATGACCCAGCAATTCCACTTTTGGGTATATATCTGAAGAAACCCAAAACACTAATTTAAGAGAATATATACCTCCCTAAATTCACTGCAGCATTTTTTTTTATATATATATATATATATATTTTATTGATTTTGTACAGAGAGGAAGGGAGAGAGATAGAGAGTTAGAAACATCGATGAGAGAGAGTCATCGATCAGCTGCCTCTTGCACACCCCCTACTGGGGATATGCCCGCAACCAACGTACATGCCCTTGACCGGAATCGAACCCGGGACCCTTTAGTCCCCAAGCCAACGCTCTATCCATTGAGCCAAACCAGTCTCGGCTTCACTGCAGCATTATTTACAATAGCAAGATATGAAAGTAGCCAAGTGTGCATCAATAGACAGGTAGATTAAAAAGCTGTGGTATATATATACATGGAATATTTACTCAGCCATAAAAAAGAATGAAATTTTACCATTTGTGATAGCATAGATGGAGCTGGAAGGTATTATGCTAAGTGAAATAAATCAGACAGAGAAAACAAATAACATTTCACTTATATGTAGAATCTAAAGAATAAACTAAACAAATAAAATAGAAACAGACTCATAGATACAGAGAACAAACTGATGGTTGCCAGAGCGGAGGGGGGTTGTAAAGCTGGATTGAAAAGGAGAAGGGATTAAGAAGTACATATTGGTAGCTACAAAATAGTCACAGGAATGTAAAGTACAGCACAGAAAATGTAGTCAATAATATTGTAATAACCATATATGGTGGAAGGTGGTACTTGAAACATCAGAAAAAAACAATTTGTAAAGTATATGATTGTCTAACCACTATGCTGTACACCTGAAACTAAATACAATATAATACTGAATGTAAACTGCAATTGAAAAATTAAATTAAAAAGACAAACTCAGCATCTTATGATGTCACTTCTTTCAAAAATTATTTATAAATATTGGACAACCCAGTCCCAAAGCTATTAGACTTTTTTTTCCCCAAACTAGACTATTTGATTTTAAAGTTCATGTATAAAAATAAATAAGCAGCAAGAGCCAGAAAAAAAAAGCATCTTGGGAAAAGTAAAAAGAATAGTAAGGAAGGACTGATCATACCAATTACTAAAACTGGAGGGAGAGAAGGAAGGAAAAAAAGGAGGAAATGTAAATCTATATAATTGCTTATGTCTGCAATGAACATTTCAGAAGAAACTTGCTATACTGGTTAGTTCTGTGGAATAAAACTCATTGTCTTTTGTCTTATTTTTAAATTTTATATCATATGCATGTATAATCCATTCAAAAATTGAAAACTAAAGTAATTTTAATATATAGATGTTAATTAGATAAAGATTATAATTTTCTGTTCTATAAAATTAAGAGCTTAGCAATTGCATTTATATGCTACCTGGAATACATTTATGTGCATTAGGTTTATAATCTTAATTATGAATTATTAGTTAATACATCTGTAATAGAAAATATCTTATAATGTTGTATATTTTGTAGAATCTAGGATAGTCCAGGCTTCCAAAACCCTTTAACATTAAGCTATAACATTTAATATAGTCATTTAACAAATTTTTTAAAAGGGAGAGAGAGGAAGGAAGTAAAGAAGGAAGGAAGAAAAGAAGGGGAAAGGAAGGAGAGGAGAACTACATCCTAGAAAATATATTAAAATACAATTTTTAATCCAAATGTATTATTACCTTTCTTCTCTCTTCCACCTCACTGGTATATAAATGTCTTGTTATAAGTTTACTGGCATACATGAGCAATAATCTAATAAGTAGTTCTTAGTCTTAAATTTTAGCAAATGTTCATTGATACCAGGAGTATGAAATATACTAAAACCCTTAATACTATCCCTGGTACACTGAGTTGCTCAAGAAATATTTGTTGAATAAACACTAACTACGAGAGGTATTTGATAAGCTGTCTTCTGGGATCTTAATGCCATTAAATTGATTTTAAAACAATGCTAATTGGAATTTTTAAAGGGTAACTGATATTCTTTTTCTTTTTTTAATATTTTATTGATATTTTACAGAGAGGAAGAGAGAGATAGAGAGCTAGAAACGTCCATGAGAGAGAAACATCGACCAGCTGCCTCTTGCACACCCCCCCACCAGGGATGTGCCCGCAACCAAGGTACATGCCCTTGACCGGAATCGAACCCGGGACCTTTCAGTCCGCAGACCGACGCTCTACCACTGAGCCAAACCGGTTTCAGCGTTAACTGATATTCTTAACTCAATTTGGAAACACTAAAACCATAGGAATTATTATGAGCAAAATGGTTTTAATACAAAAGTAACCAGAAAACAAAACAAAGCCCATATTTTCAAATAAATATAGCAAAAGTGTTCTAATTGTTCTCCTATGGTCTCTTGATAATATAAAAATCCCCAAAATATATTATTACAAAAAAAAATATCATTCCTTATAGCATTATAATAGTAGCAAATGTCTAAAAACAACTAAATATCCATTAATAGAGGTCTAATTTTGAACAAATTCTGGTACATTTATATAATGAACTATTACGTAGCTATTTAAAAGAATAAAGTAGTTCTCTGTGGGCTGATATGGAACCAAGATATCCGGTTAACTTTTTTAAAAACACACAGCTGAACAAGGAGCAGGGAGCCCACCTTATGGGGTTCTCTAGTGGGTGTATAAGGCTGGAACTGCACGCAGTTCAATTGTCCCTAGAAGGTCCCTGGGAGCAATGCCAGTTTGGAGGCTCACAAACCCTTTTCCTGTTAGGGCTGCACAGAGCTAGCATTGCCCCTGGCACTAAAGGCTTTCTGTTTCTTCAGTTGCCCATCAGATGAAGCTGGCTTCCATTTAGGGGCAATGTTGAATGATATATAGTCTTTTTTCCCCCTTTTTTATTGAATTTACTGGGATGACACTGGTTAAAAATTTTTTATAGGTTTCAGGTGCACAATGCTACAACACATCATCTGTACACTGTATTGAGTGTTCATCCATCAAGTCAAGTCTCTGTCCATTATCATGGATTTTCCATATACCCTCTTTCCCCTCCTCCCACTCACCCACCCCCACCCCATCCCTGGCTATTTCCACACTGCTGTCCATGTCCAGGAGTTTTTTTCTCTTTTGTTTTTGCTCTCTCTCTCCACCACATCCCCACCTAGTACCCTCTCTGCCCCCAACCGCTGTCAGCCTGCTCTCTCATGTTAAGTGTTCTTACAACAGTAAAATACAAAGCTAGCCTCGTCTCCAGCTCAGGGCCGTGCACATGCTCAGAGTGAGCCCAGCTGAAGGAATAGGGCTGGTGTGTCCTCATGCTCACTGCACTGCACTAGTTGGGAAAGGAATATGGAGTCACCAGCATTTATTCTCTCCTGCTTTGGTTTCTTTGTGTGTTTTTGTTTTTAATATTTTTTATATTGCCAAGTATAAACAGTTGATTTTTCTTTCACTTCAAGTATTTACAGTTGATTTCATAAACCAAATTCACATGACATGCCTCCTCTGTAAAATTCTCCACTTGTGCAAAATAATTAAATAAAAGTACACTATCCAATATACTTACCTGAACATAGACTATCTGGAGGGATACAATAGTCCCTTCTTATGCTGCTTGTCCTCAGGGGCATACATTCCAAGATCCCCTGTGGATCAGATAGTACCAAACATTATATACATTGTTTTTCCTACATATGTATACTTATGATAAAGTTTATGGCTTCTCTTTGGCATGTCCAAATTGTCAGCATCATTACTTTTGCGCTTCGGGGCCATTAGTAAGTAAAATAAGGGTTACATGAACACAGCACTGAGACACCTAGACAGTTGATCTGATAACCCAAACGGCCACTAAGTGACTAACGAGAAGGTGGCACACACAGGGTGGATATGCCGGGAAAAGGATGATTCACGTCCGGGGAGGGACAGAATGGGATTCGAGACATTTCATCACGCTAGTCGGAATGGCGAGCAACTTAAAAACTTGTGAATTATTTCGGAATGGTCCATTTAATATTTTCAGACCTTGGCTGAAACTGCAGAAAGCAAAACTGTGGCTAAGGGGGGATGACTATAGTCAAGAAACTGAGAATGCAGGTTACTTCTGCCGAGGACAGGGATCACCTGGACAACTGCAGTCAGAAGGACACTTCACTCTGTAATATTTTTGTATTATTTAAACGTTCTATCATGTATAGCATTACATTTTCAAAACCTCCAAGTAAAAATATTGTGTTTTAAAATGCACACAACAGCTTTGATCAGTTGGTTGGAGTATTATCTGAATACACAAGGTTGTGAGTTCCATTCCTGGTCAGGGCACATACAAGAAACAGTCAATGACTGTACCTGAAGGGGGATGAGGAGTGGTAGGAAAGGTGAGAGGGGAGATAAATGGTGATGGAAAGAGACATGACTTGGGGTGGTGAATACCCAGTGCAGTGTATGTATGATGCATTACATAATTGTATCCTTCAGACCTATATATTAACCAATATAATCCCAATAAATTCAATTATTTTAAAAATAATCAACCGCCCTGGCCAGTTCGGCTCCATGGGTAGAGTGTGGACTTGTTAACCAAAGGGTTCCAGGTTTGATTCCAGTCAAATGGCCATTCCTCAGTTGCAGGCTCAATCCCCAGCCCTGGTCTGGGCATGTGCAGGAGACAACCATTCAATGTGTCTCTCTCACATCCATGTTTCTCTCTCTCTGTCTCTCCCCTACCTTCCACTCTCTAAAAATCAATGGAAAAATATCCTTGGGTGAAGATTAACAAACAAAAAAAGAGTCAACCAATGAACCAATAAGTGGAACAATAAATCAATGTTTTCCTCTTTCAGATTTTTTAAAATTACCAAAAAAAAAAAAAAAATTAATGCACACAACAGCCCTGACAGGTGGCTCGATTGGAGCATTGTCCTATACAAAATAGGTTTGATTCCCAGTCAGGCACATACCTAGGTTGTAAATGTGATCCTCAGTCTCGGTGCATATGGAAGCAACCAATCTATCTTTCTCTGTCACATCCATGTTTCTCTCTCTCCTTCTCTCTCTCTAGATATATCTCCTTCCTCTCTCTAGAACCAGTAAACATGTCTTCAGGTGAGGATTAAAAATTAAAATAACAACTAAAATTAAAAATGCACATAATGGATTAAGAAGATTTAAGTATAGATTGAAACCTATTAACCTTAAGCTAATAATGACTTATTCCTCTAGCCCAATTCTTAACTTTTGGGGACTCATAGAATCTTTGAAAATGTTATAAAAACTAAAATATAACTCCAGTAGAACACAGATAGATATACATATAAACCCATGAAGTCCATGAACCCTAGATTTAAAGTTATTAATAGTATACTACAACAATATATATCTGCTGGATTTTTTTCTCAAGATGTTTAACCCAAATCTATTCAGAAGATATTATAAGATAAATTCAACATGAGATATATGTCAATATAACCAGCCTAAACCCTTCAAAGATTCAGTGTCATGAAACAAAGCAAAACAAAAATATAAATCAAAAGAGACACAGAGATACAATAGCTAAATGCAATGTGTAATCCTTGATCAAATCATGAATTGGGGAGAAAAAAAATCTATAAAAGATATATATTTGGAACAATTAGGAAAATTTGATATGTATTCAATATTAGATAATGTTATGAAATTATTGTTTAAAGGTATGACTATGTCCATTAAACAACCGAGGGGTAAAATGTCATGAGGTCTGCTGCCACTTTTTTAAAAAAAATCCTCATCCAAGTATATGTTTTTATTGATTTTAGAGAGACAAGTGAGGGGGAGGGGAGGGGAGGGGAGGGGAGGGGAGGGGAGGGGAGGGGAGGGGAGGGGAGGGGAGGGGAGGGGAGGAGGAGATCAGTTGCCTTGAATATTTGTCCCAACTGGGACCCACAACCTAGGTATGTTCCGTGACTGGGAATCAAACCCACAACCTTTTGGTGTACGAGACAACACTCCAACCAACCAAGCCAGGTGGTCTGCCACTTACTTTTAGAGTTCACAAAAGTACACACAGAGATAAGTATAAATGAATGTGACAAAATGTTAACTATTGATAAAGCTATGTAAACAGCATACAGGTATTCAGTGCACTGTTTCTAACTTTTCCATAAGCCTGAAAATTTGCAATATAAAAACATTGAAAGGAAAAAATTCCCTTCACTTTCTAACACAACACCATCATCAAATTTTCCCCTCCCCACTACTTATCCATTTGGTTTTCCATCTCCATCTTTCTTGCCAAGATGGCTTGTTAGTACTATTCAAGAAATCTAGCACTTGATTTGTTTCTTCTAAAAATATTATGAAACACTAGAGGCCCAGTGCATGAAATTCGTGCATGGGGGGAGGGGGGCAGGGGTGTCACTCAGCCCAGCCTGCATCCTCTCCAATCTGGGACCCCTCGAGGGATATCTGACTGCCTGTTTAGGCTTGATTCCAGTAGGATTGGGCCTAAATGGGCAGTTGGACATCCCTCTCACAATCCAGGACTGCTGGCTCCCCACTGCTTGCCTGCCTGCCTTCCTGATTGCCCCTAACTGCTTCTGCCTCACAGCCCAATCACCCCCTAATCACTCCCATGCCAGTCTGATTGATGCCTAACTGCTCCCCTGCCAGTCCGTTTGCCCCTAACTGCCCTCCTCTGCAGGCCTGGTCACCCCTAACTGCCCTCCAATGCAGGCCTGGTCCCCCCACCAACTGCTCTCCCCTGCAGGCTTCCATCCTCATTAACTGCCCTTCCCTGCAGGCCCAGTCACCCCCAACTTCCCATATCTGCTGGCCTGGTCATCCCTAATTTCCCTCTCCCACAGGCTTGATCACCCCCAACTGCCCTCCCTTGCAGGCTTGGTCCGTCCAACTGCCCTCCTCTGCTGGCCATCTTGTGGTGATCATCTTGTGTCCACATGGTGGCAGGATCTTTGACCACATCGGGGCAGCCAACTTGTGTGTTGGAGTGATGATCAATCTGCATATTACTCTTTTATTAGATAGGATAGAGGCCTGGTGCATGGGTGGGGGCCAGCTGGTTTGCCCTGAAGGGTGTCCCAGATCAGAGTAGGGGTTCCCTTGGGGCATAGGACGGCCTGTGTGAGGGGCTTATGGGGTTTTGCAGGCCAGCCGAGCCCCCCGGTGACCCAAATGGAGTCCCTGGTACCTGGGATTTATTTACCTTCTACAATTGAAACTTTGTAGCCTGGAGTGGAGCCAAGCCTCCTGCTCACTCAGTGGCCACAGCCATTTCTGTTGGGATTTATTTATCTTCTATAATTGAAACTTTGTAGTATTAAGCAGAGGCCAAGGCAAGCCAGAGCTGCAGAAGCTTGGCTTCCTCCATTGCCAGGGGCAACCCTAGCCTCCTGCTCTCTCCAGCTCCATGGCTACCACCATTTTTGTTGGGATTTATTTATCTTCTACAATTGAAACTTTGTAGCACTGAATGGAGGCCTAGGCTGGCCAGGGTTTGCGGAAAGCTTGGCTTCCTCCATTGCTGGGGAAACCCAGCCTTCTCCTGCTCTCTCCATGGTCACAGCCACCTTGGTTGGAGATAATTTGCATACTAACTCATGATTGGCTAGTGGGCGTTGCTTGTAAGTGTTTTGTAGGTACTGTCAATTTGCATATTGCTCTTTTGTTAGATAGGTTAGTGTCTCGACCTGCGCCCATGCTTCCTATACTTTTGTCTCTCTTGGCTAATTTATAAACTTGGTGAGGTCAGGAATTATGTTTTTATCATCTTTATAATTCAATTGTAAAAACACTATAAGGAGAGGCAATAAAATGAACTTAATTGAGCCTTCTAGTACCTGTTGTGTTACTCTTTAGCAAAATGGATAGCAGATTTCTTGGGAGGATGAAAAAAAATGCTGAGACCAGATCACTAAAATGAAATTGCAGCCCAGTTGGCATGGCTCAGTGGTTGAGCAACAACCTATGAAATAGGAGATTGCAGTTCAATTCATGTTCAGGGCACATGCCCAGGTTGCAGGCTCAATCCCCAGTGTGAGGCGTGCAGGAGGCAGCCAATCAATAATTCTCTCACATCATTGATGTTTCTCTCTCTCTCTCCCTCTCTCTCTTTCTCTCTGAAATCAATAAGAATACATTTTTAAATTAATTTAATTCTAGGGTTGCCTCTCCCATGAGTATGGATGGATAGCCTCATTAGCAAGGGTATGGAAAATCAAAGCATGCCTGAAGTAGAATAAAGATAGGGTTTTGCACTGCCATCTGTGCATGCTGCTTTACCTGACTTCCACCTGTTAGCTTTTACTCTCTAATACTATGCTGACAGCATTTTTTGTGATGATGGAGCACAGAGCCTGTCACTAACAACATAGCCTCATCCTACTTTAGAGTAAATAAAACTATTTCAAATTGGAAACTAAATGACAGAAAGTGTCACAGATGGAGCAGGAGGGGAATGTTGTTTGCTCATCGTCCCCACAGACCAGGAATGGAGTCAACACTGAAATGCTGGCAGTGGAGTCAAGCTATCATCATGTGTCTGCAGAACAAGCCAACTGAATTGCATTCATCTTTGAGAATAAGAAGAAGCTCCTGAACTCTTCGTTAAAACAAAAATAAAATCTATCCATTGCAACCAGGGTTTCATTTCTTTAAATATATTTCCTCTTAACTTGACTCATTACCCACTATTTTTCCTTCTCTCTTTTCCTGTTCCTCTTCTCTTCAGAGATATCTCTAGGGGAAAAAAAACAAAACAAAAAAACATATGGCCCTGAACCAAATTCTGCAGAACTCTTTGATATTGTTATTTTATTTACAGTAAGGTTTAGGAAACCCAATGCAGCCTGTCATGATGATTGGTAAAAACCACCGTAAGTTTACATAAAAGTATGCTGAATATGTCATAAATGGCAAAGGCAGTCCTGAGGACTTTTTGGTTTAGGAGTAAAAGTACCTAGAGCTCCCACTAGGAAACTGCTTAATCTTTTTACAACCAAGTAGTCCCTTATTTCCCTTTTTCCTTCTTTCTTTCTATCAGTCCAGAAAGACATCAGAGGAGAATAAAAGAAGAAAATAAAAGGTTTAAGAAAACAGAAAATGGCCCTAGCTGGTTTGGCTCGGTGGATAGAGTGTCGGCCTGAGGACTGAAGGGTCCTGGGTTCCATTCCAATCAAGGACACATGCCCAGGTTTCAGGCTCAATCCCCAATGGGGGCATGCAGGAGATAGCTGATCAATCGTTCTCTCTCATCATTGATGTAACATTGATCTCTCTTCCTCTCTGAAATCAATAAAAATACATTAAAAAAGAAAACAGAACATGGAAAGTCATTTTTTTTTTCAAAGCAGTGCACAAGCAAGAGCTTGAAATCACTTGGAGACCCTCATTTATAATAGGTCTTCCCCAGCCTAATACTGTACTACATATGTTTAATTCTCCCAAATCGATGCATGACCAATTGCACAATTGCCCCTAATTACACAGTTAATTGTACCTCCTGCACTTCCTCTCCCAATCATCACTGTTAGTTTCCTGAGCCCAGGAGATCAGATGTTCAGAAGTACCATTTCTACTCATCTGCTATGCCAGAACTCTTGATCTGGCTAAATGAAGAAAAATGGTGACACTTTTCACTGCCTAAATAGTTTCAGCCCCTACCTCTTTCTGATTTGAGCGTCCAATGAAATCCATTCTCTCTTTTAAGCTTAAAAAAATAATAATAAGTAAGGATGTTTGTAGCTGGGTCCGTCTGGCACAGCTCAGTGGTTAAGGCAGCCAATCTATGATTCTCTCTCATCATTGATGTTTCTCTCTCTCTCTCCCTCTCCCTTTCTCTCTGAACTCAATAAAAATATATACTTTTTAAAAAAAATGTTTGTAGCTGGGATAAGGGGAGAGCACACACTTGGGAACAGCAAGAAATAATGGGTGATGTAGAACTGTAACCTCTTTTTTATCTTCAAGTCATTTCTTCTGCATCTCTCTTCCCTTGCCTTTCCCCCTCACCCTTTGCTGGTGTTAATTAGTGACTTCCAAAGGCACCCAACTTGCTAAAATTATTTATGACTCCTATCTATGAGCTCCCTCTCCTTTTCACTCATTTGTCAAGTTAATGACTAGCAAGATTTCGACCGAATTAGTACACAGTGATTCACTTGCTCCGCCTTCTCTGATGCGTACTGAGTAGTGCTCTGTACCAGGTGTGGTGCAAGCAAAGAAAAGGAAGCCTTGAATAGAATGAGAAATGTGCAAACAACTAAACCTAATGCCAAGGAGAATCCTCGAGTGAAAACACAGAGGGAAAAGTGACTAAATACTAATGAATGGTGATGTTACCAATCCTTGTCAGATTATACTACAGAATTTTTTTTTCTAAAAAAACAAGAGTGCAAAATCAAGTTTTATCAGATATCACACAAAGGAATCTTTAACTTCAAACAGCATCTCTCCCCCCAGATTTTTGTAAGGGGTGAGGAGTTGCACAGTCCAAATGCTATTCTTTAGCAGAAAAGGAAATGAAAAGACAGGAAATCAGAGCAACCACTTACTAATAACCTGTGATGTGATGACTCATTCAAGAATAGCCCTTATTTTTCCTTTCCTGCGCAACGCTATAAGTGAAGCTGCATAAATTGACAAGGGTTGTGCAGACAAGCCAAGCATCCTGGTCTAAATAACATAACGGGGTGGGGTAGGTGTAATATCTGACTGGTAGGTTACCCCCTTCCCCTCTTTTAGTTGTCCGGGGAATTAAGCGAGTTCAGAGACAGTGGACCTAGATGAATAACCTAATTAAATATTTTTCTAAGGTTGAGCAATCATGCCAATGGAAAGGGCAACACCATTGGGAGAAGGCAGAATGCAGCAGGAACAAGAGTGTCAATTAGCCAAAACCGGTTTGGCTCAGTGGATAGAGTATCGGCTTGGGGACTGAAAGGTCCCGGGTTCGATTCCAGTCAAGGGCATGTACCTTGGTTGCGGGCACATCCCCAGTAGGGGGTGTGCAAGAGGCAGCTGGTCGATGATTCTCTCTCATCGATGTTTCTAACTCTCTATCTCTCTCCCTTCCTCCCTGTACAAAATCAATAAAATATATATTTTTTTAAAAAGTATCAATTAGAGGCAGCATCTGAGGCTCCAGTTATAAATAACTGCTTTTCCTTACGTTCCCTTATCACCTCTTCCCAAAGTTAGAGTTACATTCTGAGCCAAAGCCTGAACCTTACTCCCGTGCCCTCCTTTCCCACAAAACAACATTCCCTAATCAACATAGTGTGGGCTGTCGATGACCAGTAAGGGTTTGGAAGTCAGGTGCTTCCTTTTTTTATTCCTGCCTTCCATTTCCCAGCTTGCTGAATCTCTGAGCCCACACTTCTTCATCTGAAAAATGGGGACAATGATGAGAATAAACTAGCAATCATAAAATAGGCACTGTGCTAAGTACTTTACCTGCATTATTCATTTAATTGTCGGGGGGGGGGGGGAATTAAGGTAATCATATTGTAAGTAATAATACTACTTCCTCCTCTTCAGATGAAGAAATTGTAATTTTGAGAGAAGTTAATTAACTTACCCAAGTTCTAACCTCACTGCCTGAACTTTTGACCCCTTATACTGTTATCATAATACCAGTCTAAACAGGATACTGAAAGGGTTAATATTAATGTACATAGATACCAATTAATGCTATTGTCATTATTTCAAGTGCTGTTGGTGTTGATGGTAATATTGTTTTTGGTGCTTTCCTGTCTCCCCAGATGGTGGGAGTTCTGAGATCTATTACGCATAAATCATCAGCCCATGTACTGGCAAGTCTAAACCAATGACTTGGGGACATTTTTGAGCACCAAGTAACAAAGCCAATATACGTTTTAGGTATTTCATTGTTAAAATATAGGATGAATGAAAGATCAAGAGGCAAAAAAAAAAAAAAATGGATTAGTACTAGAATTTCAACTTAATACCTGAATGGTCCTCAATGCTTATGCTTAAAACTTTAGAATGATAAAATATAAATAAGGCATATTGTTCTTACATGTTTCACTTAGATTTCCTAAATTAAAATTATGTATCATATGCTTACTTTTCACTATCCAACTTGCACTTTTGCTCTATTCTTATCTTTCAATTCATTTTCCATTGTCATGAAACAACAAAGACAAATGTTTAAACCTCTGCCATGCTAAGATGCCAATCAGATTAAACATAGCAAGCATTTGGCATACATCTGGAGACTTCCCTAAGTAAAATAACATGATTATTGCATTTCATCACTTCTCCTTGCCAACTAATGTCCCACACCAAAGAGCGTCATTCTCAAGCTCCATATCTATTTATAATATTATGTTCACTGTCTTCCGTCTTCTGGCACATTGTCTGTGACCCTGGCTGTTGGAAGGCTGATAATATAGTGCCATCAACATATGTTTATGAAGCTCTAGACATTGTGTAAGAGATTTCATCGTTATTAAAAGTGATAAAAAGTGACAAGGATGGTTCTGTACTATAATGGTGCGTGTCAAGAGAAAAATGTCACCCTCACCGTACAGTACCCAGAAGCATGATTAGGAGGTGGAAAGAGAATGGTTCTCTGGGCACAGAGTAAGAGGGCTGAAATAAAACACAGCCGCAGTGGAAGGTGCCTTCTCTCCAACATGCCTGAGTGGAACCCCAGCCCACATCACAGGGACATGATGATCCCATGTCTGAAACGCAGAGCACCTCAGAATGCCCACACTAGAGGCACTCATGAAGAGGGGCCAACAGGAATTTCTGTGAGGAAATGAGATTTTCTGAATTTTCTGACTTTCCCTAATAAGCATCAATATGAAAACCAAAATAATGAATACTTTCAGGTCACCTACTACGAACATTAAAGGAATTTAAACTTTACAGTTCCTGAATGCTCATACCCATAAACACAAATCCATACATCCCACAGAGCTATAAATAAATCCCACCTGAAGGTCTCTTTCCTGTTCACATGTTTCCATAAAATTTGGTAAGATCTCCTCCCTTTTATCCTAACCTTTATCCTAGTCATTCCTGCGTGTAAGGGAGAGGAGGTAAAGAAATAAATAATTAAATTGGGTTCCAGATTCCTGCTCAGTTAACTGCCCCACGTCCCAGGCCCCCAAAATGTCTGCTTTCCTAAGACCAAAGAAAAGGTGTCCCCATGACCCACTATTAAGTCTGTGTGGTACTTAAGGGCCCTCTCTGTGAAGGGGGAGAGTTTCATGTATCCGCAGCTATCCAATCAGCTCAAACCTTCCATGATGCTGGGATGCCTGGCTGCAGATCAGCAGAATCTCAGCAGTGACCCCACACAGCCTCTATCCCAGCCCTTGGCCTTTTTCAGGTGGTGGGGCAGAACCTGGGAAGTGCAAAAAGCTGGGCCTGGGTGGTGGACATGGCTCTCTCCCCTCAGAGTTAGTGAGAGCTCCAAAGATGGAGCAACTTTCTCCCAAGTGACTTTTTCCACCTTAGAGAAAAGTCCTATCTCCTTTGCTTTTACTATCCATCTAAATCACCCTTCAGCACCTACTCCTATCCAAGCTCCTCCATTTCACAGATGTGTGATGACTTCCCTGGGCCTCAGTTTCCCCATCTGTAAAGGGAGGACAGCAATGGTATCTATTGCTGTGGTGAGGATTAGATTGGTTAACATGCAGAAGGCACTTAGAATGGTCCTGAGAACGTAGTAAGCAGCAGGTAATGGCTATGGATCATATCATTATTACTGGTAGTAGTAGCAATAATAGTAATAGCAGTAGTAAGGAGGGTAGTATTCTCTGCACCAACACCAGGAATTCCAACACTGTTATCTTTCCCTTCCTTACATTAAATTTAGGGTGAATAGTTCAGATCCCCACATTAAGAGTCTGTGCCAGAAGACAGACTTAGGACAAAACCTACTGCCAGCATTCTGGGGACTTTACAGGAAGGTCTTCATTTTCTCTTGACAGGAGGCACTGTATGTTGAAAGTGTCCTTGCCACCTCTATAGTATTAATAACTACCAGTGTGACTAGAGAATAATAAACATGTCAGTGACTTTATTCCATTGGTTTACGTCATGACTAAAACAGTCAAGGTCACAAACAATGGGATAAAGGAAGACAGCAGCTCCATGATACAAAGCCCAAATTTTCTTCGACTTTCCTGTAATGTGTACTTTTTATGATTTTAAAATCCTATATAGTGCATGTGTTTTATGGATTCATTCTTCCCTGAAAGATTTTTGTTTGAATAACATAGTTTGTGGATTAAATGAGGTGACAATGACAAATGGCAGAAAAACAAATTGTCCAAAATAATTTCCAAACCCAAACTTTCTCTCCCACAATGAGGTCTCGAGCTATGGCAGGTACACTGGCATGTTGCTCGCCACTTCTGCCCACGTTATCTAGTAACACTCAAAGGCTGTGGTTTTGAAATGATATTTTACCTAAGGTTTAAAACTAATAATAGCAAATCCAATCATTTAAATTGTTTTCTTCCCATCAGTATTTGAAAACTTCATAAGCTTTAGAACAATATGTTCTAACCACTGAAGGTTTTATTTTGTAGGATTCTATAATTTCAACACATGTCATAAACTAATTGGTCCTTGTTCACCTTCAATTTAGAGAAACACCCTGGCATGAGTCGAAGTAGGTATGGTCAAAATTACTTACATAGCTCTGGAAAGTTTTACTGAGTGGTTAGAGCGTCAACCTATGGACTGAAAGATTGTGGGTTTGATTCCTGTCAAGAGCACATACCTTGGTTGCAGGCTCAATCCCTGGTCCTGGTGGACGCACATGTAGGAGCCAATCAACTGATGTGTGTCTCTCTCACATTGATGTTTCTTTCTGTCTCTCTCCCTCCCTTTCATTCTCTCTAAAAAATCAATGGCAAGAGACCGTTCTTGAAGTAGTGGCTGCATCAACATGTCCCATGGTTCCAGAGCTGGTTTTGACAGCCACATTACCATTTTTTAACCCAAGGGCCAACTTTACCAAACAGAATATGCTTTTAAGGCTATTAACCAGGGTGGCCTTACATCAGTAGCTGTCAGATGGAAAGACTGTGCAGTAATTGTCACATAGAAGAAAGTACCAAACAAATTACTGGGTTCCAGCACAGTCACTCACTTATTCAAGATAACCAAAAACATTGGCCGTGTGATGACAAGAATGACAGCTGACAGCAGATCCCAGGAACAGAGGGCACACTATGAGGCAGCTAATTGGAAATACAAGTATGACTATGAGATTCCTGTGGACATGCTGTGTGAAAGAATTGCTGATATTTCTCAGGTCTACACACAGAATGCCGAAATGAGGCCCCTTGGTTGTTATATGATTTTAATTGATATATTATAGATGAAGAACAAGGCCCTCAGGTTACAAGTGTGATCCTGCAAGTTACCACTGTGGGTTTAAAGCCTCTGCGGCAGGTGTTGAACAAACTGAGTCAACCAGCTTTCTTGAAAAAAATGTGAAGAAGAAATTTGATTGGACATTTGAACAGACAGTGGAAACTGCGATTACCTGCCTATCTACTGTTCTATCCATTTATTTCAAACCTTCAGAAATAGAAGTTGGAGTAGTTACAGTTGAAAATCCTAAATTCGGGATTCTTACAGAAGCAGAGAGTGACACTTATCTTGTTGCTCTAGCAGAGAGAGACTAAACATTGTGGTCAGTTTACCAAATCCATTACGCCACTTACCTGTGTGTTTGGTAACAACAGATGAACCTTATGGAGGCCCCTGGATTGAAAAAGGAACCTCTCCCCCTCCTCCTGCACTGAGCGGGCTCTATATAAATAAAAGCAGTGCTTTTGGGGGGGAAATCACTGGCAAAAAAATATCGCGTGATTGATTAACAAAAAAAAATTACTGACAAACTAATTTATTTAACATTCTTCATGGGAGTGGGGAGATGTGTTTAGAATGGATAATATTACAATATACAATTTTCTTAAAAATTAAAAATATCTTTACCTTGCAGTGAATAGAATGGCTAAAAGACAAAGTCTCCCTAATGGTTATTTGATTCAAAAGCAGCCCTGTTCTCAACCCACCATTCGCACTGAAGGGTCCAGATAACAGCCTGGGGATGGTGAGGGAGGACATGTCCTACCACTTCCTCAAATCAACACACCCAAACACAGGAGAGGGTACAATCAGTTCTTTACTCAAGTCCAAGTGATGTAATCTACGTCATACAGTGATGTAATCTATTTCATGCAGTGAAGCAAGCCACTCTGTACAACAACATTCATAGTGTGATGAGGGATTGAGAGTGGTACTGCTAGCCTAGTTAACTTTAGGCACTAACTGTGTGAGTGGGACACAATGCCCTAATGTTGAGGTTACCCCATTGGTAGTCAGTGAGTGACTCTCCCTTGCCACTCTTTTACACATCCTCTCCCCTTCTCTTATAGTTCCTTTCTCCCTGCTTCTCTGGTAGGAAAGATTCAGATAGTAGAGATTCAAATAGCAGGGGTGGGGAGAGGTGGTTGGAGAAGTATCCATCACAGTGATTGGTTTCTGGGTGAGAACACCTTCCTGTTAGTAAAATTTTACTACTTTATAAAACTAAAAGAGAGCAAATTATTCTTCCTGGCTTTGAATTATATTTCAAAAGTCTGCCTCCAATTACATTACTACCCTAAAATAGTTGTCCCAACCCTCTCTAGCCCATTAAAAAGGCTTATTTTATTCTTGGGTAAAATCTGTGTGAATGTAATTGTCTCTCTCCTCATCTTCCCCCTGCCCCAACCCCACTAGAATGTAAGCTCCATGGGAACGAGTGCATCACCTCTCTCAGGATCATCACTGCTTTATATCCAGTTCCTATAAAAGTGCTTGGCACAAGGCAGTAAGGTCTAAATCTGCATCTACAATTGTTTACTGGTTTATTACACGGGCACCTCATTACCACTTGGAAAACAACTGAATTCTGGAAAGATGCTCCCAGAAAACCCACTCCTCCTGCTATATTTCCTATTATCTATCATTCTCCCCAGGGAGACAATTCAGTCATCCTGGATATAACTCCTCCCCTCCCCCACCTGCTTCTCCTTTCTCCAATTCCCCACATTCCTATCCTTTCACCATTTTCTTCCTCCTTCTCCCATGTCCATCTCACCCCCTTCCCCATCTAACTTAATTCCAAATCAAGCCAATTCTTCCTCCTCGGTTACTCCTCTCTCCACCTCTGGGAAGTCTCACCACCCAGTCAGCAGCTGTCATCCCTGTGTATCACACCGCTGTGTCACTTGATTCATTCTGTGCTTTTTAGGTCTTTTCAGAGTCTCACACTTTCTCAAGAATCTGATAAAAGTCATTGGCCCAAGAAAATCACATTATCTCAAACTTTTACATAAAATGTCACATTTTATTTTTAAACCTCTTAGTTTAACATGCATCATGGTTGTTTTTTATAATTTCTTATTTACATATCTGTCTCTCTCACTAGAACAAAACAGCTCTAAGACAAGCTTGTATCATGTTTCATCTTTTCCTTTAATCCATGTTTGCATAGTACTGTGCTTTGTATGTACAAAGTGCTAAAAAGTGTCAACAGACTGACTGTTTAGGTATATTTAGATGTTAAATGAATATTGCATCTTTTAAATATCAGTTGTTTGAGTAATAACCTCACAATTTTTCCCTATCTATTACAATTTTCACTATTACTTGCTTACTTACCGTTTATGGTAGACTGCAAAATGATTGCCAGATTCTTCCCACGTCTGATCACGTGTACCATTAACCTCCCAAAAACATGTGAAGTCTATTTCTCTTCCCCATGGATCTAGACTTGTCCCACCACTTGCTTTGACCAACAAAATGTTCTAGGAGCAATACTTCGTGACTTCCGGGTCTAGGCCTTCAGAGACTTTGCAGCTCTCTTTTTCAGTCTCTTGGGATTCATCCAGGATGTTAAAAGCCCCAGACTACTGACTGATGGAAGATTACATGGAGAGAGAGAGAGGCTCTGCCAGCTGCAGCCATTCTGGCTGCTCCCACTGGCTGCCAGACATATGAGTAAAGCCATGTTGGACCTTCCTGCTCCCACCAAGTTCTCAAGCCACAGAAATGTCCCCTGCAGACATCACACAGAGAAAAACTGCCTAGCTGAGCCCTGCCAACCCACAGAATCCTAATAAGTCATTGTTTTTTTAAGCCACTATGTTTTGGGGTAGTTACATAGCAATAAGTAACTGATGCACTATCTTTCTCTAAATCAATTCTTTGTTTTTAACGTAAGTATATGAACATTTTTGATATTTCCATAAATAGGAAATTAGTATCATTTCCATAAAACTAAACACAATGAAAGAAAAACAAAGTAATGTTATTCACTTCTAGCCAGATACCACTGCCTCAGGAGCCTCTATATTAGTTCCAAAGGAAGATCTCCAAAGGTCAGAGAGTTATTAAAGATAAACCACAAGTAAACTGGAATGCTCTCCTCAGTGTAAACAGAGCTGAAAGAAAACAGAGTGAAAATAACATGCTCACTCTGAAACGTGATATTATTTGGTTCACCGTCTATCAACAAAAAAATCATTTTCTTGCAGTAAATAATAATACTTGTAGCAAACAGCTATGGCAAAAATTGTGAGAAAGTGAATCAAATGACTGACATTTAGAATATGTTGTATTAAACTAAAGGCAGGAGGCCATCAATGTTCTTAATGCCTTCTCTTCAATAACACAAGCTACACACAGAGGGGTTTAAATAAAAAGGTAAAACATCATGTAACCTCATCCTAGAAATGCTCATATTCTAGTGGAGGCAATGGAATGTAAATCAATAGTTCTAACACATTATCCATGGTAAATTTAACTGCTTACAGTTAGGTTTAAACTGTAAACCCCATGGTCTAAGGCTCTAGCACTGGATTCGATAATCCATAGTACTGTGCATTATTTCTGGTCATTATTTCCACCTGAAGGCTTTTCCAGATTGCCTGGACATTCTTTTTTGGTTTCTAACTTTTGAAATCACAACTCTGGCCTTCTCTTTCCTATTTGTTTTTATACCTTTCTCATATAGCTCTACAGCATTTCTCTTAAATTGCATGATGACCAGACTCCCAGAAGATCTCCCCCACAATTTAAGGCCTTTGAAGCTAGAGACATGTCATATAACTTCCTGCCTTCTACTTCCAACAAGTATTTGTTAAATGAAGACTATACCTCTAAGAACTCCCGCAGGGAGTATTTCCTGCTGTCTAGGACTGATTTTGAAAATGTGTTTTCCATTACTTAGACTATGAACACTGAATATGCATTTACTGAAATGTGTACGTAAAATTGGGGGGGGAAGGGGGGGGAAGGGGGCGGGAGGGAAAGCACCAAGTTCTCCCTGCAATGTGTTCTATGTATATATTCATAAATGTATGCTAGAACTGGTATTTTCTGTCTGTGTCTGTTTAGGTCAATGTTGAATATTTTAAATGGTGTGGAAACCGTGTTTATTGACATACTGCATAAAGCAGCCATTGCAAGTTATTCACAGGCGGGGCCTCTGGGCCTCTCCTCGGCATGAAAGTGTTGCTGTTGATAGCTATGTTTTCCTCAGTGTTTCTTGTTTTATCCTATTCCTCCAACATAGCAATTTTATCTCTCTCTGGAACTTAACTTCAGTGCAAATTTTAGTGCTATCCTCAGAATTTTATTTTTTATTTTTTAGCCATGTTGTGAACTGAGCTGAAGTCTCTTCTGTTCAAAGTTCTTGAAGGTTTGACATTAAATTTATTCTAAAATAGTTTTTGCATGAAAAACCAAGAAAGGGAGGATTGTGGTTTGTACCTTGGCATGGAATTTTATATGAGTGGGACAGAAACAGAGTGGTGGTGTTAAAGCTGTCTGCGGGGTTTGCTGGCACTGATTGCGGCAGGAGTGGCCCAGTGTCCAAACAAGTACATAATTCATATGACTAATTCTAGCTTTTGCCTAATGGTCTATCTCCACCCCCACATGATCGACATATATGGAAATGTTAGTAAAGCCATCATCTTTATCTCTTCAAAATGACTGGTTCTGCTCCTACCCACACTTGAGCTTGTCCACCAGGGAAGGGGGACCTTCAGGGAGATTTTGCAAAGGGTAGCGAGTCAAAGCAAGAACCCCTGCAAGACTTCCTGTGAGCGGGCAGAATGAAACAGCTTTCTTCCATTCTAAGATGCTTTCCAGTGGGTATGCTTCTAAGCCATAGAAGCATAAATGTATGGCTCTAAAAATATTTCATTTCTATGTGTAACTTTATTTATAGATATGCATATGAACATATGCAAACTTTATTCTTTTCTCTAAATACTTCTTAACCTAAATTTTAAATGGAAGGCATGTTTGTCATTTGCATATGCTCCTTGGTTACATGTGTCCTATTTTCATACTTAAAGCACCCCTTTCATTCATCAATACCTCTGAACTTTTTCAATAACACCTCATTATAATTAGGAGTTTAACTGATCAACCATGACATAACACAATAGTTTAGGGAGACTGAAGACACATTATTTTTGTGGAGTAATAAAAAAAAAAAACACCTGTCATTTAGAATGTACAGTAGTTCACTTACCACAAAATAACATTTTTTTAGGAAAATGCATGAAAATGGGAAACCGCAGAGCCCTGTGACAGCCCTACCCCCAGTGGCCACCAGTGATTGTAGTGACAGTCCTTGGAATAGCAGGGAGCGTTTTCAGGCTAAACCCTCAATCCCTTTTCTTAGAGCTTCTTCCAAAAGGGAACAAAACACACGCATACATCCATGCACACATACATACATGTGTGCATGTTTTCCAAAATTGAGGGTAGAAAGTTCTAGAAGTAGATGCTGGGTGGTTCCTGGAAAGTCAGGTGAAGAAAGTGGGGTGCATATGGAGAGGATTAAACCAGAGACCTTGGAATGGTTCCTCCCAAGGTCAAAATTCTATTATTCTCTGGTTAGGGGCAATTGAATCAGTGCAAAACCCTGCTTCTCCCCAGATCTAAAGATTTAGCAAAAGGAAAGAGTGAAGTGTTAACCGAAAGGTCATGGTCGGGAGAAAAACAGGCAGGAGGGTGCAGTTCAAGAGTAGTCTCACAGAGGCTGTAATGAAGGAGCAAGCTTTAAGTCTCCACTCAGTGAGTGGGGTATGAGGAATCTGTAAGCTACATGCACCTGGAGATCCTCTCCGCCCGGTAAAGGCACCTGTGTGTGCCTGGACAGACTGTGCAGAGTCATCCCGATGGTGGCCTCCCATGTAGATGAGGGTAGGAGAAGAGCATCGCATCTCCAAGTCTTTAGAAGTAAAAAAAAAAAAAAAAAAAAAAAAAGGTCCTTTCCTGTTTCCTGGGTCCAATCTGATAACAATGTGAAAGAACCCAGAAACAGGGACAATGTCCAAGTACAATTCTCTGCTCTATCGTTTTATTGCTATGTGACCTTATATTAGTGGCTAAACCAGTCTGAACACAAGGTTGTTGTGTTATTTTTGGTTTTTTTTTTACTGAAAAATGGATACTAATGTAGTACTTGCTTTACCAACATGAAGTGGGGAGAACAAGAACAGGCCTGGGAACAGCACCTGTATATAGGTGCTTCTGTGGGGAGAGACAGAGGGCTGGCCTCACACAGGGTGCTCTGGTGCGCATGCTGCAAAGAATGGCAGATGTACCTTAGTCTGCCAAATGTACTAACTGCTGTTGAGAGTCCAGCTGAGCCACACTGAGTGAATGTCCATGCTCTCAGCCATGTAGGTCCCTCTGTGCCCACATCCCAGCCTCCTTCCTGTAGCCACCACTGAACATTCATACCCGTGCCGCTTGCGCCCTGGAGCTCATCCCCTCTCACCTACTCCACAGTACTGTTTCAGCAACTGTCCACTTGCTCTTGCATCACTGAGTTATTCTCTACTGGATCATTTCCAGCAAACCAAGGTGCTATAATAATTTCTTCCATTTAAAAAAAAAGTTTAACTTTCTTGGTCCCACATCCTCTTCCAGCTCTCACCCCATTTCTCTTCCTTTTAAGAGTAAAACTCCTCTAAAGAGTAGCCTACAGTCTGCCTCCTGTTTGGATCCTCCCATTCCTTCTGGAACCCATTCCAAACAGCTTTCACCCTCACAACTTCACTGAAATAATTCCTGTCAGAGTCACCAATGACCTCCATGTTACTATATACAACAGTCAGTTCTCAGCTCTCCTCTCACTCACCCTGTCAGCAACACTTGATCACTCCCTCTTTCTTAAAACCCTTGATTCACTTAGCTTTCGGGACTTCATTCTGCTCAGAACACTAGAATGGCCTAGAGTGGCATCCCACTCAGAATGAAAGTCAAAGCTTCCAAAAGGCTTAAAGGCCCTCTTTGATTCCCCTTCTGGGAATGTTCTTTATACACACACACACACACACACACACACACACACACACACATACACACACAT
This sequence comes from Pipistrellus hanaki, assembly GCF_964339955.1. Taxonomy (NCBI): domain Eukaryota; kingdom Metazoa; phylum Chordata; class Mammalia; order Chiroptera; family Vespertilionidae; genus Pipistrellus; species Pipistrellus hanaki. The sequence continues at coordinate 146,443,586 of NC_140505.1, forward strand.
ACATATATATACATCAATGAGAGAGAGTCATTGATCAGCTGCTTCTTGCACACCCCCTACTGGGGATGGGCCCGTAACTGGTTAGGGCTGGGAACGTTCTTCTATGTAACCAGAGAACTCCTTCCCTCACTTAAGTTCAAATGCTGCCTTACAGTCTGTGGATCTTTCCCTGGCACAAAGTAAAATAACTGCCTCCCTAGCCCCCAATATCCCTTACCAGAAGCTTAATATTTTAATCTACATTGTACAATTACAAATTTACTTATCCTATCCTATATAATAAAAGCCCAATATGCTAAGTGTCCAGTCATCTGGTTGGCCATTCAACCAATCAAAGCATAATATGCTAATGATATGCTAAGGCCCCTCAACCGCTCACTGTGACATGTACTGACCACCCAGGGGCAGACACTCCAACCGGTAGGTCCAGCCAATTGGGACTGAGCGAGATGAGCCAGACATGTCCTGGAGCCCTCCTGCAGTCCCTTCCCTATCCCAATAGTGAACTGGAGGGGTCCCTTGACCTGGTCTGCATCCTCTCACAATCCGGGACTCCTCTGGGGATGTCAGAGAGCTGGTTTCTGCCCAATCCCGCAGGCAGGCCGAGAGACCCCACTGGTACATGAATTCGTGAACTGGGCCTCTAGTTTTCTAAAAGCTTGTTTTGTTCTCTGCCCTATCCCAGCACTTACAACAGTGTCTGCACTTTGTAAGGATTTGGGTATTTATGGAATGACTGCTTGAAGGAATCCTAAGTCCTAAAAACTGAACTAAGGCAGTCACATAAGAAGCCTTCAGTGTTTAGTTAAGAGAGGAAAAGTTGTCAGAATTCAAGTGAACAGTGCTAGGAACCCTCTGTGCACCCTATTTAATTGGACTGGATAGATCACCCCCTGTCCCAGGGTGAGGCAGGACAAAAGCAACCTGATGCCTTTGAGCAGATTCAATGGTCTCAAAGAAAATGTGGTATCCTAAACAGAGGTGTATGAAGACATGATCTCTATGAAAAAAGAGGAACAAAATTCAAGAATATATAGAATACCAGTGTAAGATAAAAGGAGAAAAGTATGAAGCCATTAGAATAAGAAAAAACACAAGCAAACTCAAAATGCCATCTCAGAATTAAAATATTCCTTTGAAGCAATAATGATCATAACTGACAACACAGAAAATCAACTGTAGTGTGGATGAATAACTGGAGCACCTCTTCGAAAATACAGCATAAGCCTTAGCCAGTTTGGCTCAGTGGATAGAACATCAGCCTGCAGACTGAAAGGTTCCGGGTTCAATTCTGGTCAAGAGCACATGCCTGGGTTGTGGGCTTGATACCCAGTTGGGGACATGCAGAAGGTAGCCGATCAATGATTCTCTCTCATCATTGCTGCTTCGATCTCTTTCTCTCTCTCCCTTTCTCTCTGAAATCAATAAAAATATTTAAAAAAGAAAAAAAAAAGAAAATGAAGCACAAAGGTGAAAAATGCATCAACAAGAAACTTTAAATATATTAACTATGGAAGGATCTTCAGTGATTTTTTTCTTGCTTCTATATACTTTTTCTATTTTTAAATTTTCCATATGTATAAAATCATAATAATGAGAGGGAAAGGGAAAGAAAAATGAAATATATATATCTTAAATTCTTTGTTCATAGTATTTCTTTAGAGGACAGGAAGTTATTCCCTAGCCCACTGTACCTCTGCAGCCTAGCATTGTTATTCTTTCCTTCCTACATCAACTACCTAATTCAGAAGCTCTCATAAACTAATTTTGTTGGAAATTACCATAGCATTTGGCTTTTTAAATATCTAGATCTCAGGAAGGTCCCAATACTTTGGGTAAAATTAGGAGCACTGAGAAACAAGCATGAAACTGAGGGTGCTGTTGTTTTTTGTTTAAAACAAAAAACAAAAAACAAACAAAAAAAAACTTCTGTTTTTATTATTTATTTATTCATTTATTTTTAATATATTTTTATTGATTTTTTTACAAAGAGGAAGAGAGAGGGATAGAGTTAGAAACATCGATGAGAGAGAGTCATCAATCAGCTGCCTCTTGCACACCCCCTACTGGGGATGTGCCCATAACCAAGGTACATGCCCTTGACCAGAATCGAATCCGGGACCTTTCAGTCCGCAGGCCAACGCTCTATCCACTGAGCCAAACCGGTTTCGGCTGTTTTCTTGTTTTGTTTTGTTTTGTTTTGTTTTGTTTTGTTTTGTTTTGTTTTGTTTTGTTTTGTTTTGTTTTTGGTTGTTTTTCAGATTCCTCTACCTCTCACAGTGAGGAGTATACAACCATTTTGGTTAAATGTCTGTTAGGAGGAAGAGTGCCAAGTCCACATGTTTAGCAAGGCATAAGAAAACATTCTTGGGCTACTGAGCCTCTATGAATGTTAGAGTTCTGATGGAAAATTTGCCTCAAGATCCGATGGCCCTAATGTGGTGCCATGGCTGCTTCGGGCATGCTTCCAAAACTGCAGTTAGGGCTTTTAAACCTCACTGGCTCTGCTAGTATGCAGTGCTATTTCTTTCTTGTTACCCAAATTTGCAAGCTCGTTTCTTCTTAAATGCTCCATGGGATGATACATGAGTACATTTTATTTCCTCAATGGAAATGTAGATGCTACACAGCTGTTACACTTGAAATCACCAGGTGGTACTGGAAGCAGGAACTAAGATGCTGTTGCCAGGGTAACCACACATTCTTCCAGCTATTGGAGGAGCTGCCATGTTTTCTATGATCTTAGGAATATAGTTATAAAAGGATTGGCTTGGTGCATTTGAATATTTACTAAAAGAACACCCATTTCTTCATAAACCAGCGGAATTTTTTTATTATTTATATGCCTGAAAAAGACATTTTTATCTTTTCAGGGCATCGGGTCTCATGTTTCTTTTCCAATAGAATTGTAAAGATCCAATAATAACTAATATTGTATGCTACCCATGATGTACTGGTGCATCTCATTTAACACATTACTAGAAGATAGCCTCATTTCACATATGCAATTAGAATTTAGTATTTATATCACTGTGTGTTGTGTAATGAAGTACACTTTCAGAATGTATTCAGTGCATCAGTTAATGAAAATTATTACTTCCATTCATGGCAGACTCTCACAGATGTAAAAGCTAATCTTCTGAGATCTCCAAAGCTACAACAGAGTTGGCAGACCTGTAGGGTAATTTGGGACTACCATGGCAAGGAAGCAACAGTCCCACAACACCAGAACAAAGCAAAGAGCCAGTAATACAAATATTCTTCCTTCTTTCTTTGGCCATCTCACTCTGCTCTGGGTAGTTCTACCATTGACAATCAGTGGCTAATAATTATTCCCCTCCGCTCCTGATCAATAATAATAGCTATAGCAGCTTCTGTGGTTCCTGAAGACACCATAGGAAGCCCTACCTCTGGTAGATTGGTGGGTGTGCAAAGTAATATTGAAAAATGTCTTGCCATATCTATAATACAGTGCTCCCCTGGCACGCCAACGCTGCTTGCCCCTCAAAATCCTCAAGATTAACTGCACTTCTGGGACAGGACTTAGATTGGTCTTTGCACATCTTCAGAAACTTCAGGCTTGTCACTGCCTCAATAGCAAATATAGGAATCTTGCTGAGCTAGGATAATAGTATAAGTATCTTCATATTCTTCTCACCTGTTTACTACATGCTAGGCACTCAGAAATATCTTTTTTTAATTACAATAATTTAGAGCCACCATAGCTAGCTATGTCTGTTTTCTTAAAATGCCAGGCATGAACTTGTAGTACATTTTAAATTATACATATTTTAAATGATTTCAGAGAGGAAGAGAGAGGGAGAGGGAGAGGGAAGTAGAAACATCAATGATGAGAGACCCGGCTGCCTCATGCATGTCCCTACTGGGGGCCGAGCCTACAACCCAGGCTTGTGTCCTTGACCAGAATTGAACCCGGGACCCTTTAACCCGCAGGCCGATGCTCTATCCACTGAACCAAACTGGCTAAGGCTTGAGTGCATTGTCTATATCAGGTAGAGCGCTGGATATTTTGTGTTTTGTTTCAGATGATCTTTACAGTAATCTTGCAAGGTAGGCAATATATTCCCAAAATCGCAGGTGAGGAGACTGAAAATCAGAGAAATCATTACCTAAGTAAGGTGTAGTAACTAGCATTGAGTACTAGGGTGAAGATTCAAATCTAGATCTTTTCAGATTCCAAAGTCCTTGCTCCTTTTCCTATACCACTTCAGACTATCAGAAATATTCTAGTTTAAAACAATAAACATAAAGTGACTATTTTCATTTAGGGATACTTACTTACAAATTGCCATTTGCTTATATGGTGAACATTTCAATCATTTCTTTGCTAGGCACTGGATATTCTTAAAAGCAGTTTGAAATTCATTTGTATATCAACAAACCCTGAGAAAAAGCTAGAAAAAGAGAAAATTTTCAGCTTATCTGGGACACACAATCAGTTAAATAAAACAAAAACAAGGTTCTCTGACTGGTTACTTTGAAAAGCTACAGATATGCTTACTATAATTTTTGTTTTTTGGCCAAGATTTATTTATTGATCTTCTGTCTAGCCTGGGTTGAAAAGCCTAAGAATTTTAAATCATTATTAAAGATTACCTAAACCTGTTGAGACAAATTCACACTCTAACAATATAAATATTTCCTACCACATGAGATATGCTACATATACTTAAGCAAGCAAAGGGTGTTATTAAATTGTAGTACTAGTTAATCCCATGAAAAATAAAGGGATAAAACTCTTTTTTAAAAAATCAATAAAAGGTGAAAAGCCTGGATTTCTTCCTATATCCTCTGGATACCACTATATGTGTATCTCAGAGCTTCAGTTTTCTTTTTGGTTTTCTTTTTATTGATTGATTTGAGAGAGAGAAAGAGAGAGAGAGAGAGAGAGAGAGAGAGAGAGAGAGAGAGAGAAGAGAGAGAGAGAAAAACAGTGATTTGTTATTTCACTTATTCCTGCAGTCACTGGACCTCAAAAGCTCAGGTTAAATGTGATATGGTATTTGAAAAGAACCTGTACAACTGTAATGTTTGAGAACATAGCTTATTATTAGATAGAAGTTTGACAATCAAAATAAATGTTTCTAGCTCACTATGAGTGACCTAAAAAGCAAAGCTCCTACTCATTTCAGAATGGAAAATATTCAAAGCAGGAGATGGGAATGAGAATGAAATGTTTCTAAATGCAACTGGATAATAATAGAACAATGGATGTTATTTCAAGTTTCCCTGAGAACTTGATTTGAAATAGATTTGAAACATTAAAAATTCAAAGTATCCATTTATGAATGGCACTCTCTTTGTAGGGGATAGTAGAATTACACCTGGTTCACATCTTCCAAAGTTTAGGTTCATTTATCTATATATATAAAAGCCTAAGCAACCATCCAACTGATAGCTATAACATGCAATGACCACCAGGGGGCATACGTTCCAACCAGTAGCTATGATGTGCACTGACCACCATGGGGCAGACACTCAACGCAAGAGCTGCCAAGCCGCGGTGACTTGGCAGCTGCAGTTCTCGTGTGACACACCCGAAACCAGAGAGGAGGGAACCTGATTCCAAGGTGCATCATCCAAGAACCAATATCTCATAGTCTAGGACCCCTTGGGGGAGTCCAGTTTCGGTCCGATCATCACAGGCCAGGCCAAGGGACCCCACCAGTGCACAAATCTGTGCACCAGGCCTTTAGTTCTATATAATAAAATCCTAATATGCAGAACAACCTGCAGAACGACTGGTCTCTATGATGCGCACTGACCATCAGGAAGCAGACGCTCAACACAGGAAATGCTTCCTGGTGAGGTCAGCCAGAAGCCAGGCTGACAGGTGGTGGTGGGAGCCTCTCCATCTTTGTTGCAGGCAGGCGGTAAGGAGCAAGGGGTCCCAGACTGTGAGAGGGAGCAGGCCAGGCTGAGGGATACCCCCTCCAGTGCATGTGTTTTGTGCACCAGGCCTCTAGTTGTAATATAAGAACCTGGGGAGGTAATATCAAAGAATTACAACTTTCTGCTATGTTTGGTTGAAGTCCAAATTTTAATGTGATTTTAATCTATTGCATGTTCAATAAGGAATTTAAATGTGGATAATATTGAAAATAAATGTTGAATGAAAAACAAGAGCGGCCAAAACCTACAAATCTTGTGAGGCCACTCCTGACATGATTCTATGGCAAATGACTAACAGTTTTTTATCCAGAGCCTTCTCAGAGCACTCAATCCTTAAGTTACAGCTTGCAAACCACTGGAAATAAATGCATCATCTTAAATAATAAGTGCATGTAGAAAAAAGGACGGATGGCATTGGAGAAATATAATTTATGACTACAAGGGTCTAATATTCTAGTGCCTTTCTCCTCATTTTTAAAAAAATATACTTTATTGATTTTTTACAGAAAGGACGAGAGAGGGATAGAGAGTTAGAAACATCGATGAGAGAGAATCATCCATCAGCTGCCTCTTGCACCCTCCCTACTGGGGATGTGCCTGCAACCAAGGTATATGCCCTTGACCAGAATCGAACCTGGGACCTTTCAGTCTGCAGGCCGACGCTCTATCCACTGAGCCAAACCAGTTTCGGCTCTCCTCATTTTTAAACTCATATAAGGTTCACCAAGACTTTAACCCTAAATTAAGTGACTTAATACCTCTGATAGAAAATAGTATTGGACTATCAGCCAGATGTTTGTGGATTATTTTAGTAATACTTAGCAACTGCCTATTGGATTCAATGACAAAAACCACTGAACTATCTGTTCCCCAATTCCAACTCTATAAATAAACTAAGAATGAACAACATATCTCCTGAGCTAAAGCAGAGAATAGTCAAAAACTAGCATATTCAATGTGCAGTTTGTGTAGAGCTCCAAATCATGTGTAGAGGTGTGTGTGTGGGGGGGGAGGGGGGTTGAAAAACAGTCTGTACTCTACAGTAGGTCCTCGGATTACGTCAGAGATCCTTTCCTACCGTGCGAAGCCAAGACCCACCTACATAAGCACCTACGTCACTCACATGGAGCACATACACAGCAGTAATGAAGTGAAACAGTAAAAAAAAAAAAAAAAAAAAAAAAAAAAAAAAAAGTTAAAAGAAAGATAACAATTCCTGACCTTTACTTGTGGTAAATAACAAAAAAAGATAAAGCACATATGTACATACATTGAAATGGCAGAACTTTCTTTTTTTATAAATAAATGGGAGGTGGCGACGTGACCACGAAACGATGTACGTCAAGTCTGACGTAACTGAGGACTGCCTGTATTTGTCAAGCTTTGCACCCTGAGATGGGACTGTAAGCCTTCTCCAAGTCCAAGGCCAGGTGAGTCTGAGGGGCTACAATATCACAAGCCTAATTGTCATGTAGACTGGCAGCCCTACATGGCTGCCTCAGAACTGACTCCCTAAATGACACTTTTTCATTTCCTCCAGGCTAAGCCTTTCGCATTATTATATTACAATGCTTAGCAATCTACACACAGACTTATCCATCTCTGGCTGATGGGTAACACCAAGGGTCTTTATCTCCAATTGGAAATAATATCAAAAATCGTTATCTAGCAAGCACCCAGAATGAGGTTTTCAGAAATGGCATTCACAGTCTGCTATCTATACTTTCCTCACCTTCTTATCCTCCAACTTTAGCTCCATATGCATGGAGGCACCTAGATGTTTCACAAGAGAAGTTTAATCCTAAAGATCATTTTTTCTCTTAATTTTAATTAGTGATATGTTAACACTTGACATGGCAAAGACAAATTCTAAGATTTTTTATTTGTTTAAGTTAAAACTTGTATAGTTGTTTATATGTGCTAGGCATAGTTCTAAGTACTTTCCTTATAAGTATAGACTCATTAAATCCTCACCAGTTACTATTCATCCTTTACATTTGTGAAAATGGAAGCACACAGCTAGTTAAAAGAACTAGGAACCAAATTAGACAGTCTGGATCTGGAATCCATGCTCATATCTAGATTGCCTTGCTGTAGTTATCACACTAGTTACAACAAAGCAGATAACTCTGAAGAATATGTTTTCTAATATTCCCGCTCATGAATAATGCCCTAATTCAACAATTTTCAACCTTTTTCATCTCATGGCACATAGAACAATTACCACTAAAATTCTATGGCACACCAAATAATATATTTTTGCCGATCTGACAAAAAAAAAAAAAAAAAAAAAAAAAAAAAAAAGGTATAAGTTTGATTCATTCACATCAGATAGCTATTATTGTGTGGGCTGTTGTCTTTTTTTTTTTTTTTTTTTTTTTTTTTTTGATAATCTAAGGGAGAAGAGGTCAGTTCCCATGACTAAATAGTCAAGTATTGAATGTTTTAAAAATTCTGGGAGCATTATCTCAAACTGTTGAGATTTTTTTTTTCCAGACAATTGTCAATAGTTATGCTCAACTAACTCACAAAAATTATCTATAGGTTAAAAAAAAATTATTACAGCACACTGGTTGAATGTTTTGGTCCTTGAGGCCAGACATAATACCTAAATTTTTTAAAATACTTTTTAATATCATATCAGAGAAGCATATTAGATTACAATGTTCTCAACTGAGCAGAGACCAGCTAAGAAGTTTTCCTTTGTATTTAACAGAAAACGTAATTTCTTCAGACAAACCTGAAATATTTTAAAGCAAATTGTTCACTCAGCTCCCTACCTTCCAGGGCCAAGTGACACAAAATCCCATACTCTCAATAACCTGGCCCAGCTGGCATGGCTCAGTGGTTGAGTGTCAATCCATGAACCAGGATGTCACAGTTTGATTACCTGTCATGGCACATGACAGGGTTGTGGGATCAGTCCCCAGAGTGGGTTCGTGCAGGAAGTAGTTGATCAATGTTTCTCTCTCATCATCGATGTTTCTCTCTCCCTCTCCTTTGCTCTCTAAAATCAATAAAAATATATATTTTTAAATATATAATAATAATCTGACTTGTCAGAGAAAGCATTCAGCATCTTTTCTCTTCAACTCCTTTGTCAATTCAGGTTACAAAGTTTATGACATAAAACTTTTTAAATAGTGCTTTAAAATATGTGTAGAAGGAAGGAAATCTTTAACCAGGACTTCCCTATAACATTCACTTTTCAGAATCACAAGCACATATCAGACCACTAACTAAAGGAAGGAAACTAGACTACTTCTTAGACACATGTTCTCTCAACTTTTCAAAATGAAACCTTGAAGAAAAGGGAACCTAATGATTACTGAACCAGTTCCCAAAAGTGAACTTCTCATCAAAGATATGTGTATGTGTGGTATAGGAATATGTAAATATATGTTTCATATCATTATAAACATCTAACATGAAGCACATTGCAAATTACAGCCAACGTAGAATCACCTTTATAACTGGGAATGACTAATTAACTAACTTCTGCCTTCTCCAAAATTCAGAAAGTTCATTTTAGCCTAATGGGTTAAACACATAAGTACTAGGTACTTGCTGAGAGCACATCTGGAATCACTTTATCCTAGAACTGTTGTATAATGAGGTGCAAACATAGCCAACTATGGCTCACCCCCCACTGAAATGAGTGTGTGTGTCCTGGACTTAACCCCTTTTCAGTAGCAAGTTCAAATTCCAGAACAGCTTGTCCAAGGATCCTGTTGGCAGGAATGTGCTTGTCTTGGAGACCTGTAGACCAAAATATGCTCATCCTTAAGAAAAGCAGATCCTGCAGATAACAGGGACTGGCCAATCAGTGTTCTCAGATGGCTCCAAACTGCTGCTTCTCATATTCTTAGCCTCTTTCCAATATCAATCCCCTATTCTTTTCAACAGTACTTGTGAAACAAAAGGCAATAAGCAAGAAGTTGTAACAAGTCCTAACAAAATATGAAAGAGACCAAGACATTTTTGGAGAGGCAATTTGGGGAGGAGAAGGGCAATTTTTCACAATGGCATTGATGAAGCATGTGAATGTACCATCCTATATAATAAAGGGGTAATATGCAAATTGACCAAACTGTAGAACGTCCGGTCGCTATGACGTGCATTGACCACCAGCGGCAGACACTCAACGCAGGATCTGCCCCCTGGTGGTTAGTGTGGTCCTACAGGGAGCCTCAGCCAAAAGCCAGGCTCACAGCTGGTGAGCACAGCGGCAGTGGCGGGAGCCTCTCCTTCCATGGCAGCAGCGCTAATGAGCCAAGCGAGCTGAGCAGTAAGGAGCAGCAAGCAGGCAGGCGGTAAGGAGCGAGGGGTCCTGGACTGCAAGAGGGATGTCTGCCTACCAGCTTAGGCCCACTTTCCCAGCAGACAGACATCCCTGAGGGCTTCCAGACTGTGAGAGGGCACAGGCCAGCTGAGGGATCACCAACCCCTCCAGTGCACGAATTTCATGCACCGGGCCTCTAGTAGATTATATGGTTGTCAATTTATGCTTTTCCTGGTGGAAATAGATTTACCTAATGGCTGAATAATTATATTTATTAATTCTTATGGAATAAGAAAATAGGAAACCTGGATTCTACCAGCAGTCTTGCCACTAATCTGCAGTTCAACCAGCAATAAATTGTTTTCCTACTCCACCTTAGCTATTTCCTTCAATAAATTAAGAATGAATCAGATAATCTCAAGAATCTCTTTTATTTAAGAATATTTTTAGACTCAGTTTTTACTGACCTTCTAATATATATATATATATATATATATATATATATATATATATATATATATATATATATAGGGTCGGCAACTAAGTAATTGCGGATTTCACACATATATGGCTTCAGTTGAATTTTTAGGTTTGCAGACGTAGTACAAATGTAAAACACATTTTGTTATTTGATAGTTGGCTATTCAGCTGTTAATCAGTAAAAAAAAGTTTTTTGATCTGTTTTGTAGTTTTCGTTTGGCGTTCGTTGAAAAATGGAAAATCAAAAGGAACATTTTCGTCATATTTTGCTTTTTTATTTCCGCAAAGGGAAAAACGCATCACAAGCTCATAAAAAGTTATGTGCTGTTTATGGTGACGAAGCCTTAAAAGAACGGCAGTGTCAAAATTGGTTTGCCAAATTTCGTTCTGGTGATTTTTCACTCAAAGATGAAAAACGCTCTGGTCGTCCAGTTGAAGTTGATGACGCCCTAATCAAAGCAATAATCAATTCGGACTGTCACAGTACAACACGTGAGATTGCAGAGAAGCTTCATGTATCACATACATGCATTGAAAATCACTTAAAACAACTTGGCTATGTTCAAAAACTCGATACATGGGTTCCTCACGAACTGAAAGAATCACAGTTAACGCAACGCATTAGCAGCTGCGATTTGCTAAAGAAACATAATGAAAATGATCCATTTTTAAAACGACTGATAACTGGCGATGAAAAATGGGTTGTTTACAACAATATCAAGCGGAAAAGATCGTGGAGCAGGCCAGGTGAACCAACTCAAACAACATCAAAAGCTGATATTCATCAAAAGAAGGTTTTGTTATCAGTTTGGTGGGATTACAAAGGAATTGTCTACTTTGAACTCTTACCACCCAACCGAACGATCAATTCTGATGTCTACATTGAACAACTAATGAAATTAAACAATGCAGTTGAAGAAAAGTGGCCCGAATTGACAAATTGAAAAGGTGTTGTATTCCATCATGACAATGCAAGGCCACACACATCTTTGGTCACTCGGCAAAAATTAATGGAGCTTGGTTGGGATGTTTGGCCACATCCACCATATAGTCCTGACCTTGCACCATCTGATTACTTTTTGTTTCGATCTTTACAAAACTCCTTGAATGGTAAAAATTTCAATAATGATGATGATGTCAAATCGTACCTGATTCAGTTTTTTGCTAATAAAAACCAGAAGTTTTTTGAACGTGGGATTATGATGCTGCCTGAAAGATGGCAAAAGGTCATTGATCAAAATGGGCAATACATTACAGAATAAAGTTATTTAGTTCCATGAAAAAATTGTCTTTGATTTTCTTTAAAAAATCCGCAATTACCTAGTTGCCGACCCAATATATATATATACACACACACACACACAAATCTGTGTGTAAATATACTAGTATATGTTTATAAATATACAGAAAGAACCCAAACACCTATTGAGGATTAAACTAGCATAAAAATCCAGATGTTACTCCATACTATTCAGAAACAAGTCTTTAGTTATTGTGTCTTCCTCATTCAGGCCACATTGGGGCACTCATAGAGACAAGCCTTGAGTGCCCATCATTCATTACCCTCAGTTTCTCTTACTTCCTTCACTCTTATTAATCATTGTCACACCAAAAGAGGTTTACAATAATGCAGAAATTCAAAACTGTAAAACAAAACTTCTCCCTACCTTTTTTTCATTTTTAAAAATATAGCTATTTTTACTTTAAAATATTGCCCTACCTAGTTTGGCCCAGTGAATAGAGAGTCAGCCTTTGGGCTGAAAGGTCCTGGGTTCTATTCAGGTCAAGGGCATATACTCGGGTTGCGGGCTCAATCCCCAGTAGGGGGTATGCAAAAGGCAGCCCATCAATGATTCTCTCTCATCATTGATGTTTCTATCTCCCTCTCCAAAATCAATAAAAATATTTTTAAAAATAAAAATAAATAAAGTATTATGTTAGCTCAAGTCAAGTTTCCTTCCATCACAATTCATTCCCCTTTTACTTGACTCGGGACAGTAAACACACAATATAATAAATAGATAATGTATTGTAAAATTGTATACCTGAAACATGTATAATTTTATTAACCAATGTCACCCTAATACATTAAATAAAATAAATAATAAAATAAAAATGTTATGTTATCATATTATGCATTTGTTTTTTAATGAATTAAATCTGTTTTAATTTCTAATATGGTAAATATCATAAATATAACCCACCTGAATCAAATTCTTCGTGGTTTCCAATAATTTTTAAAAGCATAAGGAGGGCTGCAGAGGGTCCTAAGACCAGAAAGTTTGATAACTATTAATATAGTGGTTAAGATCACAAACTCCAGAATCAGAATGGCTGAATTCAAGTCCCATTTTTACCACTTTGGAGCTATGTGACGTTGGGAATAAGTTGCTCAACATCTCTGGACCTAAATGCCTCATGTATCAAATGGGGGTGGGTAATAGTGCTTAACCCATAGGGTTGTCATGAGACTTAAATGAGTTAATACATGTACTATGCTTAGAATGTAATCATATCCATCACTTTCTTTGGTGTCCTTCCTTTCCTCTTTACCCACTTCTACTCCCGTTACTTCTCTCACTCTCCCTTTCCCTTTCTTTTTCTTTCCTTCTCCCTCTTCCCCCATTTTTATTTTTGTTTGTTTTTGCTTGGTGTAGTTTAAATTGGTCTGGTCTAACTACTGCTGCGTCTGCCTATGGCCAGCAAGTGTTGGCGACTGGTTGGTACTGCTTCTCTGAGGACTAAATGCATAGCTGCCTAGCCCCATCCTATAACCACAACCATTACCTTTCCATCCCTGAGCTGTGGCAGCCAGCTGCACTTTGAATTTGCCCTTCGCAGAATCTTCATCAGCAAAAAACCACTGGAAAGTCAAAGTAGACAATACTAAGTTTTTAAAAACATGCTATGTCAGATGAATTAGAATGTAAAGCAGAAACTTTAGCCTTAAGAATAATCAATGAAACAGAAGAAGGAAGTAGAAAATGCAAGCAATTACATTCATTCCTTAAAGGAAAAGGTGGTATTTACTCAACCTCCTTATACATTTTCAACTATTTTCTTTCACAACCTACCATATCCTTTTTAAAATCTCTCTTCCACTTCCCAGAACACCTATCCCTTACCCCACCAAGAACCGTCAAACCATCAACTGGCTTAAATATTCAAATGAACCAGATTCCCAACATATGCACAAGACTGATGGCCATTTAACCTTGGGGGTGGAGGTATCCTTGAGTTTTAATAATATACACACTCATAATCATTTGTTTTTATATTAGTTTTCTAATCTATGAAGTATTTTCAAATAAATTGTCTTTTAATTCTTGACAACCAGCATGGTATTATTCCTATTTCATAATTTAGGAAACTGAGGCTCAGAGAAGCTACCAAACTTGCCCAAGACCACAAAACTCTGAATTGATGGAACTGAAACTGGAGCACAAAGGAAATCAGAGAATTTTAGAAGACTGTGGGACTAGGAGAAAAACTCAGTGAAAAGGGGCAGACCTAGTGGGGAAAGATGGAACTAGACAACTAGACTATTTTTGTCAGGGGGTTACCACTTAAGCAAATCTGCTCTACTAATAACCTCTACTAATTTCCCAGGGTTTTTCACAGCTTCTTTATTGCCTCTACAATTCAAGCTAAACATTCTCTAAGAATTCCAAGTATGTATATGTGTTTGTATGTGTGTGTGTGTGTGTGTGTGTGTGTGTGTATATATATATATATATATATATATATATATATATATATATATATATATATATTTCCTCCCCCCTAACTTGTTTGTACAATGGATACCTTGGTGACACTGGTCTAACAGGGAGTTTAAAGAAAGTACACCAGCATGTTTTCTAGTTGGGCTGCTTCTGAAGAGTGTCTGTAAACTGAGAACTGTCTGTATTGCATGTGTGATGTCATTACATATATATTTGGTCAGTCCAAAACTATCTGGCACTTGCCCTTTACCAACATCACTGACTGTTTTAGTTTCTCAATCATGCTAGCTTAAAATGCACAGCTGAATCTAATGAATGTCAAATTTGTTCAGTGATGCAAATTGATTATTTTTAAATAGAAAAAAATTAAGATTCTCTACTTAATTGGGGTGAATAGTCACTTTAAGGGAACACAAAGAGGAATCCCTTGGAACCATCAGTTCTGAATATGTTTAAATGTGCATTAATTTAAACAAACTGTTAAGGAAGAAAATTTTATCCTATATGAAATATGTTTTGTTCTTTGTATGTAGAACTGCTAAGCAATCTGAAATATTTTTTAGTAATAGTAATATATTTAAGCTAATAAAACTATGCCCCCAACCAGCCAGTGTGCTCAGTGGTTGAGCATGGACCCATGAACCAGGAGGTCACAGCTGGAATCCCCATCAGGGCACAGGCCTGGGTTTCAGGATTCATCTCCAGTAGGGGGTGTGCAAGTGGCAGCTGATTGATGTTTTATTCTCACATTGATGTTTCTCTCCATCTCCCTTTCTCTCTCTGAAATCAGTTTTTAAAAAACATTTAAAACTATGCCCTCTTACCTTTTTTGGTAACTTATCAGCTCTGTAGAATAGAACTTTCTGCAATAATAGAAATATCTATGTCAGCCGGGACCGGTTTGGCTCAATCGAGTCGGCTTGGGGACTGAAGGGCCCCGGGCTCGATTCCGGTCAAGGGCATGTACCTTGGTTGCGGGCATATCCCCAGTAGGGGGTGTGCAAGAGGCAGCTGATCGATGACTCTCTCTCATTGATGTTTCGAACTCTCTATCTCTCTCCCTTCCACTCTGTACAAAAATCAATAAAATATATATTTAAAAAAAAAAAAAAGAAATATCTATGTCAGTGCTGTCCAGTAAAAGTAGTTACTAGTCACATGTGGCTATTAAGCATTTGAAATGTAACTAATGCTATTAAGGAATTTCATTTTTTATTTAATTTTTACTAATTTCAATAGCTTCACATGTCTAGTAATGTATTGGACAGAACAATTATAAGGTTTCCTTTGGCAATAAAAAAAAATCCCATGATCCAATCATTCTAAAGACCCAAAATTGTGAAGTCAAGATTAAAGTTGTGGTTAAGTCTCTGACCATTAATTGAGTGCTGAAATAAAGTTAGCTAACCAGAAAAAAAATTTCAGGTTGTTTTTGGTCTTATTTAATAAACATCAAAAACTATTACGGTATGTGCAAAATAATAAATGAGCAATGGGATATATACACACCAAAACAAAATCTATATCCCAGACCTCTGGCTAGTGGTAAAGATAGATAGATAGTTAGATAGTTAGATAGATAGATAGATAGACAGACAGACAGACAGACAGACTGAACAAGACTGCACAGAGACTCTATTCCCAATGGGTCAAACTAAATACAGTCTCATGGTTTCTGTTAAATCCCAACTCAGTACATTAGGGGTGTCGAACTCAATCAGAGAAGGGGCCAAAATCTAAAATCCAGCCTAAATCTCGGGCCGAATGGTTTACTGAACAGTCATAAACTGACAATGTCATAAACTGACAGCGGAGTGCAAGGCCTGGCGGGCTGGATTTGGCCCGCGGGCCTTGTGTTTGACACATGTGCAGTACATCCTAACAAGATAAGGCTGACCAATACATCCTTTTAACCACACAGTATTGCTGAGCTCCTATTTTAAGACAAACAACTATGCTGAGCTTTGGGACATGCTATTGAACAGGACAGAATGCCTGCCCTTCAAGAAACTTAAGAATCTCCTGGGAGGTGGAGCCAGGTGAACAAGCAATGGGAACACAGTGTGGTGAGGCCCCCACAGGAGTAGACTCAGATGCCATAGAAGAGGCTTCTAATCAGACTTGGAGAGTTGGGGAACGTTCTCAAGGGTAGAAAAGGTTTCAGAAAGAAATAAAAAACAAAGCATCTTCCTACTGAATCCATCCAATATTTATGTTTCTTTTGGAAACTCCCTTTTCATCTGCATCATGTCATTGACGTTTTCAAGGTGTTCACTTCCGGGTACTTTTCAGTCTATATATATTTCTCGGACACTGACAAATGAAAAGCTTCATTGTCATTTTCCTTGATGGTTCATTGTACACCAGGGGCTAAAGATATATGACCACAAAAATGTCTCCTGAAAAAAAAAAAAAATTAAGTTCCTAGGGCAAATATTTCAATAATCTTACAGACAAGAAAAATGTAATACTAGCTTGGAATGCATGGTTTTATCACAGGAGTTTCTTTTTCAAATTGTGTTCTTTTTTTCTATCCAAACTAAATTTAGACATCTCCCCAAAATAAATTTCAGGAAGGCTAAGTAAGTAAAAAGAAAAAAAAAAAAAATCCCACCAAAATGTAAATTTAATATTTCAATGCAATAACGTTTGTTAATAGGGAAGTTCTATAGCATAGTGATCATAGTCTAAGATTTACAGTGGACAATCTGAGTTCAAATTCCACTTCCTCCATTTACAGGCTGGGTGGCCTTGGACTTTATCTGCTTGTCCAGGCTTCCATTTCCTATCTGTAAGGAATAAGGTAAGGTAGACAATGGAACAGTAGCCCCTACCTCACCCGGTTAATAATCACTGAGTAGTCATGTATTTATAAACAACCTAAAAGTACCTATTCTTATTAGTTACACTAATTCTGACTGCAAAAGCCCAGCAGGAAACAATACAAATACTTCTTGTCAAAGGTGAAAACGAAGATATAAGGGTCACCTGGCAGGTTCTGCTGCATTCCCTAACCTAGACTTTAGCCTCAAGGTGGGAATGAGAGAAAAGGCCCCCAGCAGAAGCCTTGGTCAGGAGACCTGAAAAGCAAACCCACATCTAGGTCTGCCTGGGCCACGTGGTTGAGTAGACAAAGACCTGAATTTTCTAATCCAGGCTAGTAGTGTTTTGTTTAATTTGCTTCCAAGACTTGAACGGAATGACCTGAGGAAAAGGTCACTGTTACTAGAAAGAAGCTAAAAGGACACGAGATATTAAACAGACTGCTGTAATAAATGTTTCTTTACAAAAGCAGAGAGATACGGTGTTTGTGTATTCTCAGACATCTCTGACTGAGATGTCTCAGACATCTCTGGTTTTCCGGCATCCCCACGGAGAACCATCTGCAGACAGGCCTCTGGTTCCCCGAAGCCTCGAGGGCTTCCTCTGGGGGGTCCGGGGCTGGCATCCTACAGATGCCAGTGCCTCTGGGCCCACATGGGCCCAGACCTCACCCCTGGGCCCCTCCCTCGGTGCACGCGTTCCACAGCCCAGCTCCCGCGTCATGAGCCACGTCCACAGGCCCGGGCGGCGCCAGCAGGGCGTGCTCCTTTCCCAGGCTGCCACCTCCCGCTCCAGGCATCCCTTGCGCGGCGTGACGCGTCCGCGAAGACTCCGCGGGCCTCGAGGCCCAGGCGCAGCTTTCCTCAAAGCACCCGGGAACCCGCCCTGACGTTCCAGGGCTCTCTAGGTTCTCCGTGTTGCGGGCGAGGGCGGCCGGCGCGCCCTTGGCGGCCTCCCAGCTGGCGGAAGCTAGACGACGGGGCTGCTTCCAGGCGCCTCGCTCCCTGGCCGTGGGGCCGAGCGAAGGGCCCGCGCTTCCGCTCCTCTAGTTTCCCGCCATCGCCTCTTCCCTCCGGTCTCGCTTCCCTCCCCCCCTCCTCTCCCCACTTCCCCTCGCTTCCTTCCCCTCACTCCCCGCCCCCTCGCGCCCCTCCTGCTCCCAGACCTCTTCCCTCTCCCTCTTCCCTCCCCCCCCCCCCGGGCTCAGGGGCGGGGCTTGGTGAGTCACGGTCACGTGGGCCTGAGGCAAATTTCCGGAGGCCTACTGCGGCTGCGCGCCCGAGGCCCCGCCCCCCGCCTCCCTCTCCACCCCCCGCCCCCGCCCCGTCTTCCCTCACCCAGGTTCTCTGCGCATGCCCCGCCGCTGCCGCCCCCCAGGCTGGCGCCGCTCAGAGCTCATCCTTGGACCGGCTGCCCTCGCTTCCTTCGCGCCCCTCCTGCAGCTCCAGGCTGCCCGCGGCCTGGCCTCCGGCCTTGCGAGGAGCCGGCGGGCATCCTGAGAGGAAAGGAGCGGCGTCTGGGCGCTTCCTCGGACAGCCTGACTCCGGACCCCCCACCCTACACACACACACACACACACACACACACACCCCAAACACATACACCCCTGGCCTAACACACACACACACACCTAGCACACACACACATACACCTAACACACACACACCTAACACATACACACACACACCTAACACACACAGCTACACACACACCCCTAACACATGCGCACACACACACACCTAACACACACATCACTAACACGTACACACACACACACACACCCCAAATACACCAAACACACAGCTCCCGGACTCGGGACACCTCCTTCGCCCCCCCCCCCCCCCCCCACACACACACACACACACACGGCTAGACACACACCCATACCCCCCAAACACACACGGCTCCTGGACTCGGGACCCCCTACACACACACACACACACACTCGCGCGCGCGGCTCCCGTGGATGTAGACAAAAGGGCAAGACGTGTCTGAGAGACGTGTCTTTCACTCCCTGAACGCATTGCTTCGTGGTTCAAACAAAGCATGTGCCCGGCCCAGTTTTGTGTGTATGTGTTGTTTTGTTTTTTTACTTACTCCCACTGAACCACCAGGAAAATAAACATCTTATTCTCCCTGTCCTGTAACATCCCTCACTTAGTGTTTTCAGCCACGAATAAAATGTATCCCTGAGACAGCAACTTTGGGGAGTTGGTTGACTTCACACAGGTTGACAAATGGCTACACAATGCCAATTTCTCACTCAAAAGGGGTGTGTTATGCACGTGGTTCACCTCGAGAAAAACACATTTAGCCACCGCAGGTTTGGCTCAGCGGATAGAGCATTGGCCTGCAGACTGAGGGGTCACCGGTTCTATTCTGGTCAAGGGCACATGTCCAGGTTGCAGGCTCCATCCCCAGTAGGAGGTGTGCAGAAGGCAGCCAATCAATGATTCTCATCATCGATGTTTCTCTTCTCCCTTCCTCACTGAAATCAATTTAAAAAAAAAATTTTTTTTTTTTTAAAGAAAAACACATTTCACAGTTTCAGGATGGGCTGGGTCTAGACTGTCATTTCTGGTGTCACTGAATGGGAGAGGGGCAGAAAAGTGGCATTAGCACCAGGTGTCCCAAAACGAAGTGACTTGGTTACAGGTGTCTTAAACAGACACAAGGTGCCTACGATTTCAACCAAAACAGTGGGAGTTTTACCTGAGTAAGGATCCCAGAACCAATCCCAGATAGTAAAAAGCTTTCCATCTAAGAACCAGAATTGCAGGTATGTTAGGTTAATAAATTCCTTAGCCTTGGATAAAGAAAGGTTGGGAAATGAAGACCAGGAAGTAAGTTCACTGCAGCGTAAGAGTATTTTGAGGAGAACACATCATTCAGTTGCTATCATTTCTTTGGGCAAGAAAAGATACCATTAACAAGAACTGTAAAAATAAAGCTTTTCTGAGTTACCTTACTTTGGGTAAAAGTTTGAAAAAATTTTTAATTTTCCAAAAGCATGGAGCATAGTATACTTACTATTCAATAAAACACGTGAGTCTTTACTAATTATACACACATATTGTTTTCTAACTGAATTCTTGATTCTTAGTGTAATCGTAGAAAATTCTTAATAACCTCTAAGCACATATGTGAGAACATACATCTGTGATTTTGCTTTCACTTTCCATGCCACTTACTGCTTATCAGCCAGTGTCAATTTACCCTGTGAAAGAACTATAGTCAGTAAGTTCTTCATTTTTTTGACACTATTTTGTTCACATTCAGTAGTACATTCCACAACTCCCAAAATGGACCATTTCAGGGTCACATGAAAAGGTCAATGGCTAAATACCACAAAAGGTAGTTATTCAAACCATTTATTTATCCTTTATTTGGGGAGGCGATAAGAGAAACAGAATAGTGGTAGACTGGGAAATTCTACAGTCCTGACAGAATTGAATATATTTATACGAAAATATAAAAGTATTTATATGTATATATATTTTTTTAAGTTTGAGTTTCTGTGGGTACCACAATTTTCTTTTTCTGGCTGAAAAATAGGGTGTGCACTTAAAAAAAACATTAGTGCTTGCAAACATCTGAATTCACAATATAATGTGCTTTTTATGCTTGACTAGGCTACCCAATTCTGGCCAAGAGGATCTGAGCTACCTACAGTAGAACATATTATCTCTCATAATAAAATTGACTCACAGAATTAACATTCCTTTCTTTTTCAGTGGATGTGGTCCTATTTACATATGACCCCTGAAACCTCTGCATCCAACATATGACCCTGACAGAAGACATATTCAGGATGCCAAAGGTGTCAGAGTGAAAACATGGTGAGATCTTAGTCTTTAAAGAGATTATGAAAGCCAAGAATTAACCCTAGGATTGTCCCATATGTAGACTTCCTATTGGGTGAGAGAGAAAGTGTCCTTATCGCCGAAACTGGTTTGGCTCAGTGGATAGAGCGTCGGCCTGGGGACTGAAAGGTCCCAGGTTCGATTCCGGTCCAGGGCACATCCCCAGTGGGGGGTGTGCAAGAGGCAGCTGGTCGATGTTTCTCTCTCATCGGCATTTCTAACTCTCTCTCCCTCTCAATTCCTCTCTATGTAAAATCAATAATATAAAAGAAAGTGTCCCTATTATTTAAACCACTTTTTATTGCATATTATGTTTCGTGTAAATTAGAAGTTGGCTACTGACAACTTCTCTGTAGCAACTAGCTTCCAGGGTGGCCCCAAAACGGCCTCATCTGCGGGCATTCAGGTGTTCGTAGAGTCCCTTCCTCCATTGAACCCGGACTTGCCTTTGTGACTAATAGAATATGGCAGATATAATAAGTGTGACTTCTGAGGCTAGTTTATAAAGACATTACAGCTTCTGCCTTGATCTCTCTTGGATCCCTTGCTCTGGGATAAGCTGGCTGCCATGTTGTGAGGCACTAAAGAAAGCTTATGGAGAAGCCTCCTTGGGTCGGAGCCAACTGGGCAGCACCAACTTGCCAGCATGTGAGTGAGTCTCCTTAGAAACAGATCTTCCAGTCCCAGAATAGTTGTCAGCTGACGGCAACCTCCTAAGAGACCTCAAACCAAAACACACAACTGAACTGCTCTTGAATGTCTGATTCGGAGAAGCCTTGAGAGTTTCAGCCACTAAGTTTTGGAGCGATTTGTTACACAGCAATTGCTACTTAGTTGAGTGTTCTTCAACACCAGGAAAATATGCCAAAGTTGCCAGGGTGCTCCCAAAGCTAATACTATCTCTTTGGGCTTGGGAGCTCTGCATTGCAAAGATAAAATACAACCCTTCAGTTTTTGAGTGCCCACTAACCATGATCCCAAGAATAATACACAATATTATAAGAATAGTATACAGGAGTAGAGAGAGGAATTTATGGAGGAACTTGGGAGAGATTGATACTAAGAAAATAGGAACGTCATTGGAGTAAAGGGAAGAATGTGTTTTGAAGAGGGACAGAAGTTGGGTGGTAGAATTTCATTATTTCTCCATAATGTCAGTGTCCATACTTGAATTTTAAAAAGCACTCTCTGGACAATAATGTCAGGCTGTGTACATAGCAAATGGTCATATTAATTAGGTAATAAGCCATTAGAAAGCAAGTCTTAGACTCAATTCTCATGCTTATGATTTAGAGAAGAGGGCTCAAGAAAAACCTATTTTTTTCCACTATCAAGCAATTGCAACAAATGTTTATTCAGTTTATTATGTGGTAGGCACTGAGGGATAAAGTTAAATGTACTGGTTCAGCTAAGATTTATTGAACTCCGTCTCTATATTAGGCACTGTTCTAGGCACTAAGGATTCAATGATGAGCCAAACAAAACTTTTCCTTATGAAGTTAACATTCCCAAAAGAGGTTTGGTAAGGAAGATGCTAGAAAAGGAGAGGAGATCACAGGCAAAGAAATAAGGATTAAATAATATGTTTTCAGCTGAAACCTGGTTTGGCTCAGTGGATAGAGCATCGGCCTGCAGACTGAAAGGTCCCAGGTCCGATTCCGGTCAAGGGCATTTACTTTGGTTGCGGGCACATCCCCAGTGGGGGGTGTGCAGGAGGCAGCTGATCGATGTTTCTCTCTCATCATTGTTTCTAGCTCTCTGACCCTCTCCCTTTCTCTCTGTAAAAAAACAATAAAATATATTTTAAAAATAATATACAATATTTTCACATCATGAAACAAATGCAATAAAAATATAATAGGGCAATGAGGAAATGCACGGAAGGGGGCAACTTTTGCTGGGATGGTCAAGGAAAATTTCTTTGAAGAGGTGGTATTTAAGTGAAGTCAACCACACAAGGAGATTTCAAGGTGGAAGAAACAGCAAGTGCAGAGCCCTGTAAAGTGAGTAACTTAAAGTGTTTTAGGGCCTGAAGGAAGGTCAATGTGGCTAGTTTATGGTGCTAAGGACAAGAATGGCAGGAGATGAGGTTTGAGGAGATGGGCAAGGACAAAACCAGAGAAGGAAAGGGTGGGTAAGGAATATGGACTTTATTCTGATTAGGAGGCGCTGGAGGGCTTTAGATAAAGAGAATAATTTATCCCTTTAACTAAGGGATTTGATTTATGTCTGTGAAGATGTTTTGGACTGTTGGGCAGGGAATGGACCCTGAGCACCAAGTAGAGAAGACCAGAGATGAGTTAGGTTATGGCGTTTTGCAGTGAACCAGGACAAAGGTGGCAGTTGCTTGCATTGGCACCAAAGCAGTGGAGATGGTAAGAAGATTCTGAATTTTTTTGAAGGCAGATTCCTCAAAACTTGCTAATAGACGAGATCATTGAGAAAAAAAGAGAACTCAAGATGAGTCCCTGGTCTGGGGCCTGAACTCTTTCATGAAAGGTGGTGTTAGTCTTTTATACTGTAAAAATTAGGAGAACAGTTTTCTAGGGAAATCAAGAGTTCTGCTTTGGCCAATACGTTTATTGGATGCAATAGATATCCTTTAGACATACAGCTATCCCCACTTTTCAAAAGTTCACCTTACTCCTCTTGGCTCTTACAAAAGACCTACAGTAGTACCTGTTTTCACTAACAGAAATAAACTCAAAATGGATTTCACTTCTACGAAAAAAGCAAAAAGTGAAAACAGCTTTCGGCATTTGTTGTGCAGGGACCTGTTAGAGAGGCATCACATATCCCAAGCAGTAAGAGTGCCACCCAAAAGCTCCTTCCCTGGGAGCTACACTCATCACCAGCATACAAATCAATGTTAGTTTCTTCTTTGCTTTAAGCCAGTGGCTCCCAACCTTTTATTGGCCATGCCCCACTTAAGCATCTCTAAAATCCTGATTGCCCCCCCCCCACCCCCGGGCCCCCGTGACATATAATTCTATTCAAAAAGTGAACTCCTATTCATGTGGAGGAAGCCTGAATGGCCATTAACTTGGTCTAAACAAGCTTTCAAAGAATGTGGAATCCATGGAAGAGAAAAATAAAAGAATGAAAGGACAGTTGAAGTACTGAGGAGAAATCACTAAGAAATTGTTAATAATAATAATAATAATAATAATAATATGAAGTAATATAAAAATATAGCAAATGAAGTTTCAAAACATAATAGAGGACTGAAATACATAAATATGTCACAATATATATTTATATATTGTATATAAGGCCCCTAGAACCATAAGAAGTGCAAAAAAAATATCACTGTTAATAACTCATTCTCCATTGCCTCCCCCAACCCAACCCCCTGACTTAAAAATTAAATTGCTCCCTTGTGGGGCATGTGCCCAACATTGGGAGCCACTGCTTTAAGCCATAATGGCTTACAAAAGTTTCATAGGTATACTTTACTTTTGAATGGCGATGGAGTGAGGGTGGGGGTGGAAACCTGTATTAGATCATATGTTTTCTCCCCATCCTAGAGAAATTCAAAACTATTTACTCCTGAATATATTGTTAGGCACTGTTCTAGGTGCTGGAGCTGACAGTGATCAAAGCAGATTAAATTCCTGTCCTCATGAAACTTACATTCTAGTAATAAAGACGAAGAAACAAGTAAACAATTCAATATAATTCAGATGGTGATAGATGCTATAAACAACAACAACAACAAAACTTATTTAATTCATCCATACACTGAAAAAGTACCTTCTTTTTATAAGTGATCAGGCTAGGTGTGATTAACCAGGTTTTAGCCTGAAAAGACCCTAGCATAAAATCTAGTACACAAACAACACAAAGAGAAGTGCTACATCCTGGCTGGTGTGGCTCTGTTGATTGCAGCATCTCCTAAGCACTGATGGGTCTTGGGTTCGAGTCCTGTCCAGGGCACATACCCAGGGTATGGGTTTGATCTCCAGTTGGGGTGCCTATGGGAGGCAACTGATCGATGTTTCTCTCTCACATCAATGTCTCTCTCTAGCTCTAGCTCTATCTCTATCTCTATTTCTATCTCTATCTCTCTTTCCTTCCCTTCCTCTCTATTAAAATTAAAGGAAAACATGTCATCGGGTGAGGATTTTTTTTAAAGTGTCACAGAAAGATATTTATAAAGCACTAAGTTCAAAGTAGAATGAGATCGTTTCTAATAAGAACATCAAATACAAAAAAAAAAAAAAAAAAAAAAAAATTAATGAGGCCCGAAGCAGCAGCAGCCAGGCCGGGAGTGGCCAGGCCCGGAGCGGCTGGGCCCAGAGCAGCCGGGTCGGGAGCAGCCAGGCCCGGAGCAGCAGCAGCCAGGCCGGGAGTGGCAGTGGCCAGACCTGGAGCAGCTGGTTGTAGAGCGGACCAGAGCAACAGAGGCCAGGCCCAGAGCAGCTCGCTCCTCTCCTGCCCCCGCCCCAGGGCTGCCTCTCAGACATGGCTGGAAACTTTTGGGGGAACTTGAGGGTCTGCTGAATCAAGTGATGAAGACTTAGATCTGGATGTGTTGAGTTAGTATAGCGCTGGGGTGTTGATCTGTGAGTGCCTTGTGTGGGGTCTGGATGAGGTTGGTTGATCTATTTGGAAATGTCTTTTGTGCGAGGTGTATCCTTGGGCATATGGAGGTATTATTGATTTGAGAAAATGCTAAGTAACTGATTTACTATCTGAAAAACTTAAAGTTCTGAAAGTTTAAGGTCTCTTGCCAAAAAGAGGTTTTAAAGCTAACACCTTAATTTTAATGGAGAAAGGGGAGGACAAGCCCTTCCCACCCAGAACAAGTAATCCAATTCCAACCAGCAGCTATCTTTATTTATTTATTTTTTAAATAAATTTTTATTTTTCATATTATTACAAATGTTCCTTTCCCGCCCCCCCCCCCCCTCCATTGCTCTCCTCCACCAGGTTCCCACCCCACCCTCTGCTCCCTCCCCACCCCATTGTCCTCATCCATAGGTGCACAGTTTATGTTCAGTCTCTTCCCACATTCCCCTCTCCCCTTTTCCCTAAGAATCGTCAGTTCACTTCCCTTCCATACCTCTGATTCTATTATATTCAACAGTTAATATTGTTCATCAGATTTTTTTTAAATTCCCTTGGTTTTTAGATTCACTTGTTGATATTTACGTATTTGTTGTTCATAATTTTTTCTTTATTTTCTTTCTCTTCCGAAAGAATCCCCTTCAGCAATTCATATAATTCTGGTTTGGTGTTGATGAACTCCTTTAGCTTTTTTTACCTTTGATTCTGAGTGATAGCTTTGCTGGATAGATTATCTTTGGCTGTAGGTTCTTACTATTCATCACCTTGAATATTTCTTGCCATTCCCGTCTGGCCTGCATGGTTTCTGTTGAGAAATCAGCTGACAATTGTATAGGTGCTCCTTTATAGGTAACTACCTGCTTTGCTCTTGCTGCTTTTAATATTCTCTCTTTGTCTTTTGCTCTTGGGATTTTAATTATAATATGATGTGTCTTGGTGTGGTCCTCTTTGGATTCCTTTTGTTTGGAGTTCTGTGCGCTTCCTGGACTTGTAAGTCAAATTCTTTCACCAGGTGGGGGAAGTTTTCTGTCACTATTTCTTTCAGTATGTTTTCGATATCTTGCTCTCTCTCATCTTCTGGGACCCCCATAATTCTGATGTTGGTTCGCTTGAAGTTGTCCCAGAGGTTTCTTACATTATCTTCAATTTTCTGGATTCTCTTGCCTTCTAGCTTCTGTGGAGGAGTGTCTTCTGGCTCTTTATGTTCCCAATCTTTTACTTGATTCTTGCGATCTCCCATTCTGTTTTTAGGACTCTGTATAATATTTTTTATTTCAGACAATGTATTCTTTATTTCTTGTTGATCCCTTATCATTTCTTGTTGATTCCTTATTAATCCTAGTTGATCCCTTTTCATATCCTCATAGGTCTTATCGATCTTTTCTAGGAAATTCTTGAAAAACCTTATAAGCGTAGATTTGAACTCTATATCCAGTCGCTTTTTGTCCTCCATTTCTTTTGTCTGGGCATTTTCACAGTTTCCCAGATGGGGCGGGGTTTCAGGGTGGAGCCTACAGCTTTGGCTTCTGTCAGCCCTTCCCTATGCGGCTCCTGACTCTCAGGGTCCTTCAGTACTTGCTGCAAGCTCCTCTGAGTAAAAGGTGCCCTTGATTTTTGCCTGCTACCAAACAGTCTAGGCTTTCCCCCAATGAGCCCAGTATTGGGGTTCAGTTCAGTTGGAAGTGGGATTGGAGGTGGCGTTCAGGGCAGTCCGGAGCCCCAGTCTCCTTCCTGCCAGGGAAATCCTGCGGGACAGCCAACGGTCCCTTCTCTGCGCGCAATGTGCGCGCCTCCGGGACCTCCTTTCGCCGCTCCCCCGGGGTTCCGCCTTACAGCCCAGCTCCCTCTGGATGAGCCTGGGTCCCCAGGGTCTGGCCTAGAACTGGGGTTCAGAGCAGTAGGAACTGGGGCCCAGCACAGTCGGAGCTTTTATCTTCTTCCCACTAGGGAAGGCCAGCCAGGCACTCAGCCGCCCCGCCCTTCCTCTCTGTGCACGCTGCGCATCTCCGTACTTTAGGCTTTTACAGCTCCTCCGCTCTTCCTTCTGACCTTCTCCTTGCTTCTAGTTGTAGAATTTACAGTCAGTTGACTTTCCTGTAGTTCTGGGTAATGTCCATTTTATATTTTAGTTGTATCTTATTGAAATTGTTGTGTGCGGCTGCGGCTAGGTGTCTACCTGTTCAGCCATCTTGGATTCTCTCCCAGCAGCTATCTTTATTTTTTTTATTTTTTTTATTTTTTAAATATATTTTATTGATTTTGTACAGAGAGGAAGGGAGAGAGATAGAGAGTCAGAAACCTCAATGAGAGAGAGTCATCGATCTCTCAAGCTGCCTCTTGCACACCCCCCCACTGGGGATACGCCCGCAACCAAGGCACATGCCCTTGACTGGAATCGAACCCGGGACCCCTCAGTCCCCAAGCCGACGCTCTATCCATTGAGCCAAACCAGTCTCGGCCCAGCAGCTATCTTTAAACAATGTATTCATTTACACTTGAATGGCTATACCCTTTGATAGCCTAAGGGCAAGTTTACATGTAAACAAGTTTGCTTCTCAATTCCCAGGGCAGAAAAAAACAAGGTTTAAAATTATTAGATTTTAAAATTTATTCTTAGAAGTGTAAAAGTTAATTAATTAAAAAAAACACAACAACAACAAAAAGGATATTGAAAAACCTGATGAACAATATTAGCTGTTGATTGTAGTAGAGTCGGCGATATGGGAGGGGAGTGGACTGACAGTTATCTGGGAAAGGAGGAGTGGTGGATTCCGGAAGAGACTGAACATAAACTGTGCACCTATGGATGAGGACAATGGGGGGTGGGGAGGGGGCAGAGGGTGGGGTGGAAACCTGGTGGAGGGGGGAAGAAATGAGGAACCTTTGTAATAATATGAACAATAAAGATTGATTTAAAAAAAATTAATGAAAGATATAATATTTAAGCACGGCTTCAAAGGCAAGACAGAGTTTAGATTTATAGTAATGGCAGCGAAGGGAAGGTATGAAGAACACTCCAATCAAGCAGACCAGTTTGAATGGGAAATGGTTTGTATTGAGAACACTGAGCAATACATTTTGGCAAAAGCATAGAGTGTATAAAGAGGAATGTATGTTATCTATGGCTAAGTAATAAACTAAGCCTAAACCTAGCAGCTTGAACCAACAAACATGTATTATCACTTTGTTCTGTGAGAGGGCTGGGCCCTCTTGCTAAGGTATCAGCTAAGGCTGCAGTCATCTTGAGGTTCAACCAAGCAAAGTCAGCTTCCAAGCTTAGTCATATGATTGTGGGCAACCCTCAGGTTCTCCCTGGCTGCTACCAGACACATCAGTTCCAGGACACATAGCCCTCTCCATTGGACAGTCCAAAGATGGCAGCAGATTTTCCTCAAAGCAAACGAGGGAGAGAAGAGGGAGCAAGATGCAAGCCATTTTGTAATCTAGTCCTGGACGTCTCAAGCCATCACCTACGCTTAATAGAATATCACTAGGTTCAATCCTCATTCAAGGAGAGAGGATTAGAAATGTGCAGGAATATTAGGAGGTGAGATTCTTTAGGAGCTATCTTAGAAGCTGGCTACCTTAAGGAATAAACAGTGATAAAGATAGAAATATAGGCTAGGGCCAGATCAAAGAAAGTCAACCTGAGAACAAAACTATGTAGATGGAAATGGAAGGTAGAAAGAAGCAAATTTAGTCTTTAAGCCCAATTCAGGGAAATGGAGATGTTGGATAAATAGAATTTTGAGAATCGTCTTAAAGATCAGCTGTTTAACAAGTTGGAACAGTCCACTGAACTCCATAGCCCTCAGGAAACAAAACCACTCTGTTTTATCAGGTTGTAACAGACAAATAATTCTACAGAAGATAACTATCTGCCTTCTAACCATCTACCTTGACAATGCATTCCTGAAAATTCAGAGTTGACAACTAGTATTTGTGGCTACTTTTCCTGTCTTAGGATAGGTTTGCTCTTAGTAGCTTTCAAAATTCTTTGATAACAACCCATAGTGAGAAATACATTTTATGTCATAACTAAGAATATATACATACTAGAGGCCCGGTGCATGACATTCATGCACTGGGGGGTCCCCGCCCCCCTGGCCTGCCCCTGGGGAGTAGTGGGCCTAAGCTGGCAGACATCCCCCAAGGGGTCCATAGTGCTGCAGCCGCTGGGCTCACCAACCATGAGCCAGGCTTCACCATCCATGAGCAGTGACCCCCACTGTTGGAGCGCACTGACCAACAGGGGACAGCCACTGCATTGAGCGTCTGACCCCTGGTGATCAGTGTGCGTCATAGCAACCGGTCGTACAGCCCGGTGGATTTGCACATTAGCCTTTTATTATAAAGGATGCATGCGTGATCAAATTAAAGTTTTACAGAATAGTAATTAGCATCACCATATATGGCATACTGATTGTTTTTAATTCTATGCATTAAAGAATAAAAACTCATGGTAATCCATTGAATTCATCGCTCTCTACCACTCGGTAGTTTGAAAGCCGCTGCTCTTCTAAAACATTAGCTTGAACATAAAACAAAACCGTAACACTTCTTACCAATAAGCGTTTGGTGGTGTACTGTCGCAAAAAGTGGGTAAGGGCCCTGTTTCCCATGCAATCTAGCCCAAAGCGTAACAGCAAAACCCCAAGCTCATCAGGCCTCAGTTGGAAGCCACTTGAATTAGATATGCCCCAGGTTGGCCTTCAAAAGCATGAATCAAACAACCATTACAAAAAGACAGTTCGACACCTCCCACTCCTGGCATTGAAAGCAAAAATTGTCGTCACACCCAACCATTTCCTCTGTGCCCGGCCCAATCCTCTCCCACGTCCACAAAAGGAAAGGAGCAGTAGGTCAAGCTCGTTTGTTGATTAATTCATTCAACAAACATTTATCTCTCCTAAGAGGCCTTTTATTTCCAGCAAAGGACGGATCCTGCCTTTCTGGCAGCACCGAGCATTCCACAGCGAAGGGGTCCCCGGCGTTGCCTGGTTCAGCAAGACACGCCATGACTGGAACGGAAGGATCAGGCTCGGAAGTCTCAGGCCAGCATCCCAACCGAGGCAGTGCCTTTGTCAATTCAGGGAAAGAAAGGTGGGGAGGGCGAGAGGTGCTCTCAAATTGTGGGGACTCCTGCCACCTCTTTAGAATAGCTGCCCCTTCTCCCCCAACCGGGGGCCCCCTATCTAGGGATCTGGCTTGCTGTTCGGGATGTAGCTTTTTAACCCTTATAGCGTTTTCCACGTTCATGCCTAAAGGATATCCCCAAACAGAGTCGCCACCCCAACTCATCGGGGATAGTGCTGAAGAGTGAAAGCAGGTCTAGACGAAGAGGAAAGGAGAACGGAACCTGACCACGGAAACAATCTTGCTGCCGGCGTTAGCCCAAATTTGGAAGAAAAAAAACAACAAAAACAAACCCATGGAAACCATAACAATAACAAGAAGGAAAGGGTTGCGTGCTGGGAATGGGTCCCCCAAAATGCTTGAGTTTAGAAAGCAAACTGCTGGGAACACGGCCCGAGGGGAAATTGAAGAAGATTCCTTAGAGACAACCGCGTAGGTTGGCCACCAATCCCGGCAGACATGGACAGGGAAGCCTGGGCGGAGGGGATCCCCCAGGCTGGCCGGGGACCCCGGGGGAGAGAGGGGGGTTTGGCATTCCGGGAGCGCGGGGGGCGCGGGGCGGGAGGGCGGGAGGCGCGGGCGGGCGGGGGGCGGGCCCTGCGGCCGGGGGCGGGCCCAGGTGGGTGTTGATGCACAAAGAAAAGCACCCGGAGGCCGGGCGGCCCCGCCCACTGACGCGTCCTCGGGGTGGCCGCTATAACCCGCGCCGTTCCCCGGCCACTCCGGAGTCTCCATACCCGCTGTCCCGGCGCGCCTGGCCCCGCACCGCCCCCGCTGCCCGGCCACGCGTGCCCGCACACCCTCGCGCCTTTCCCCCGAGACGGCGGACGGACGCCGCACGATTAGGGAGGCAACTTGCCGTTTCCCTTTCTTTTTTTTTTTAATTAAAATTATTTTTTCTGCTTATTGTTAGGGGGGAGGAGAGATTTTTGTTTTGTTTACAATTTTTTGTTTGAGAAAAAACCCCACTGGAGGAGTTTGCGTGACATCCGGGATCCAGAAGCGGAGACCACCGAGGTAACAGCGCGGGGGGGACGCCGCGGGGGGTCCCCGCAAAGGGCGCGAGGCCCCGGCGGGGGTGGGGGAGGGGGACGGGCCCGGCGGGAAGGCAGCTGCGGGGGTCGTTTCCTCCCCCGGAGAGAGCGCTTATATGGTGATCGGGGCCGGCCTTGCCCCCGGCCTTACCCCCGGCCCACCAGCGGGATGGTGGGGGGAGAGGGTGGCCGCCCACCTTCGGGCCGGGGAGGGGTGCGCGGCGCGGGGGCCTCGTGCCCGCCCGGAGCGGAGCCGCATTCTCCCGTTAGGGGGAGGGGAGCCAGCCGGGCCCGCGTCTCCTCCGCTGCGGCAAGTCTTGTGACTGGTTTGCATGAATAAAAATCATCACATCCAGGGTGTTCTGGCATTTGGGGGGCGCGGAGGAGGTGGGTTTGGGTTTCCAGGGTAGCCGAGGCGGCCACGGTTTGGGGAAGACGGGCGGGCAGGAGAGGACGTTTGACAATCGGCGATCGATATTGCATCAGTTGCCTTTCCGGGCATAGGAGGGGCCGGCGGCGCCAGCAGAGCCCGCTCGCCAGCCACATGCCAGCGGATGGGAGTGCGGACGGCAGTGCTCGAGGGCACGGGCGCGCGGTGTCAACACAGCCGCTGCGCTCCCGGGGAGGTCCCTCTCCCCGGCTCCACGGAGCCTCCGCCTGCCCTCCGCGCCCCCTCGGGGGGCTCGCGGCCGCAGTGGCATCCCCGCTCTGGGGGCTCCGGGAATAAGAGGACGGGCTCTGCTGTCCTAAATGCTGCGATCGGGGAGCTCCGGGTGCGCCCGCCCGGGCGGCATGCATGCACACCGAGCCAGCGCCTGGGTGGGCTGTGCGCCCGGCGAGTCTGAGCACGACCCGGGGAGGGTGGGGAGGGAAGCCACAGACCTCCTCCCCGCACCCCTTCCCCGGACCTGGCGTCACGGAGAGGCTGAAATACTAAGATCTGCTGCGGGGCTTGGGGGTCCGGGGGGCGCGGGACCCGGGCGGGCGCGGCGCCGCCGCGGTGGGACCATCTTTGTTCTCCGCGGCTCGCCCGCCGTCGGTACTTTTCCGCCCCTCGGCGCGCCCCCGCCCCGCGCGCGCGGCTGGTACTTTTCCACTCGCCGGGCGGGGCCGGAGCGGGGCGTCACGTGACCCGGCGGGGCGGGCGCTGCGGGTCCTGACGCGCCGCCTCTACCTTCGCCCGCAGGCAGGCAGGAGGGCGGGCGGACTGACGCCGGCGGTGCACCGCGAAGGACAAAAGGAGTCCAGTGTTGCTCGAAGCATCGGATCCCTCCCGGCGCCCAGCATGAAGAAAGCCGAAGTGGGCAGGTTCAGTATTTCCCCGGATGAGGACAGCAGCAGCTACAGCTCCAACAGCGACTTCAACTACCCCTACCCCACCAAGCAAGCTGCCCTGAAAAGGTGGGAGAAGTTCTGTCCTTTAAAAAAAAAAAAAAATGCGGCTTGTGCTTCTGATTCTTTAAATTACTGTAGCATTTGGAGAGTGATCTGTAGCATGTGGAGAAGGATGTGTAGCATTTGGAGAGTGATCTCTGAAAGAGCTTCGGGCTGTCTTAATTGCAGTGACAGTATCTGGCGTGAAAGTAGACTCCTACTTAAAACTTAAGCATGTAAATAAAGGTGTGTGACAACGAAAGCGCTTTTTTGTGTTAAAGCATCCTCTTGTCTGTTTCGATCCAACTTAAGATTTTTTTTCTTTCTTTTTTTTTTGCAGCCATTATGTAGATGTAGATCCTGAAAACCAGAACTTTTTACTTGAATCGAATTTGGGGAAAAAGAAGTATGAAACAGACTTTGTAAGTTAAAAGTAATAAATAATGTGTGTGTCTGTGGCTTTAATGGAGTGAAAGAATAGTTTTTGCTTTTAGATTTCAAATCTTAAGT
Organism: Pipistrellus hanaki; assembly: GCF_964339955.1. NCBI lineage: Eukaryota > Metazoa > Chordata > Mammalia > Chiroptera > Vespertilionidae > Pipistrellus > Pipistrellus hanaki. Next base: position 146,477,295 of record NC_140505.1, read on the forward strand.
TGCCCACAGCTGGTTTTCTCCATTTAATTATTATATGTTTGGTTATCGTTTTCCCTCTATGTAGCATCCAGGTACTACTTCCTTTGGAATGTCAGTATTTAATCTGAGCAATGCGATTGTGGGCAGTGGAATCCTTGGGCTTTCTTATGCCATGGCTAATACTGGAATTGCTCTGTTTATGTAAGTATGTGTAAGTAGTGAGTCTGCCATGCAGGGCAGTTAATATGATGATACAATGCGTTTTGGCCCCAGAAACTAACTTGAAATTCATTTGCTTAAAATTTAAAATACGAGAAATAAAAAAATATGTATTTTATTCTGGTATATAATTGCATGATATCAAGAAAGCCAATTAGGGGAAACTAGGACAACAATTAAAACTGATAAATTAAGTCTAAAGTCTTTAAGTCAATGGGAATAGTTAAGACAAAGTATTAACAGGTGGGTGGGTATTTTAAAGGAAGTATCAATAAATCCAGGGTAGTTAGAAATTTTACTTGGCAAAAATCTGAAGCAAAAAAAATATTAATAAACATAGTACTTCGAAATCAGTTTGGTAAATTGGCATAGACTCCCCAAGGACCTGTGGCCCCTGCATGTTTAAGGAAAAACAAAAAATGTATTTATAATCTTATATATATATAATTGTGGGCAATGGAATTTGCTAACCTGAAATAGGTTTGTTTTAAGAAAAGTGAGTCATAAAGTGGTTTTTAAATATTTATTCTAGATCTGATTGCCATATGCCATAGCAAAAAAATTGTTTTAATAAGTACCTGCTTCTAAATGGTATTTTTTTTTTTCTTAGTTGTCAAGTTAGAATTAATTACTCGTGTGCTTTCCAGCGTGTATACCTAGAATAGAATTTTGGAGCTATAGAAGATTTTAGAGCAGTGGTTCTTCACCATAGTGGGGGGGGTCATGGGCCCTTGGAGAATGTTGTAGAAAGTATGGACCTTAGTTCTAGGGAAAAAAGCACACAACAAAAAAGTACAGGAAAGTTCAGCACGCATTTTCAACGATGTTTGTCATAGGTACTAAGCTTAAGTACCTTTGGGCTTCTGGCTAAGTCAATTTCTGTGGAAGATGCATGACTGATTTTGTTGTACAGATGAAGAAACATGGAATTTTGTCCCGTTGTGACAGATAGACATTTTGTTAGCTGACAGGTGTCTTCTCTTCAAGTTATTTTCCCAGCAGAGTAAAAAGTTCATGAAAAGAAAAGGAGACCTTTGCAAAGCTCTGCTTTTTGGTGAAATCCAAGCTGAAGTTAAGCACAGTTTGAGTTTTGGAAGCCAGAATTAATCTTCATCAACAGGAGGCTTTTGAGACCTCTTACTAAAGTGAAGGACCAGACATTTACATAGAAAGGCCCCTGGAGTTTCAAAGTTTTTAGTGAGAGAATTGAATGGCATCATTATTAACTATTTGAAAGCCTTTCTAACTCTTACTATAAAAACTGGAAGCCATTTTTAAGTGGGATTCTAGTGCAGTATTTTGGTATCTCATGGTATCTCAGTTTCATAAGTAAAACCACAATTCTGATATGTTAGCCTTGCGCTTGGGAAATTATATATATTTTAATAGGGTCTCTGTGTTTTATGATGATGGTTAAATAGTATCAGGAGTGCTAACGTGGTTTTTAATCCATCCGTATTTTACTCCGTAGCTCACCTTATCAAGTAGAGTCAATCTTGAGGTTGAAAGAGAACCTCAGAGGTTCTGAAGTCCATGCATGCCTCACTGTCATTTCAGTGTAAAGAAAGGAGGACTGGATTTGTCAGCATGCTTTGAAAACCATTTATTATTAAACCAGCAGCTTTGACTACTTAGAGGTTAGGCTGATGATGTCCTTGCCCCCCTCAGATTAGACCCCATACAACATTTGGCATTAGAGGAGCAGTTTGATGTCACCACCTATGTTTAACTAACAGACATGTAAGGTCTTTGCCAGACCTTATATGGTACTGTAGTCGGTTTGCTCTTACAGAATCAAAAAGAACTTGACTGTCTTCTTGTTTGTAGAGTTTAGAGTTTTCTATAAGAGTTTACCTGATTTTGATTTGTTGTTCCTTCTGCTAAAAAGAAATTTATATTTTCCTTGGCTTGCCCCGGGGAGGAAAATAAAGCTGGGATGAGAGAGAACCTGTGCCCTAAAGGGAAACATGATGAAACCTTAGTCCCAGTTCTTTTTCCCCCACCCTATTCTAGGGAGGCCATAACCTAGAGAGTTGGAATAATAAGTCTACATGTTCTAAATAGCACAGGCATTGTTTAACTTAGTGACAGTGCTGGGCCTATATCCCACACCATAGAGTGTCACATTCGCTGCTTCTCTGACATATGCTATCTCAGTTGGATCTCAAAAGTACCTTGTAGGCTGGGTTTCCTGGCAGGTATTATCACCATTTTACAGGTGAAATGAACTACCAAAGTGCAGACAGGTGGCAAGTATGCAGTTATGAATGGTGTCAGAATCAAGTTTTAAGTCTCATAACTCCACCACTTTAAAGCTTGGCTTTCCATAACTCCCTGCATGCTTGGTTCAGTGGGTAAACTCCTGCCCTTGCTAGTGCTTGCTGTAGAGCTTATTCTATTACCTGAGACATGATGTAAGTTTCTTTAGGGCTAGGTAAAAGAATATGTTGACACTGTAGCCAGTAGCGTGTCATTCTTGAGGACATGCTATCTAGCACAAAAGCATTAGGACAAGTTCCATATTTAGTGTTCACATAGCAACACTGAAAAATTGTCTTTAAATAGAGCTATGCTTGTTTGTAACCTTGTACCTTTTCTTTCTCTCTCATCAGAATTCTCTTGACATTTGTGTCAATATTTTCCCTGTATTCTGTTCATCTCCTTTTGAAGACTGCCAATGAAGGAGGTATGGTAGCATTCTTGGTATTTCGGAAACAATTATGCCTGTGTGATTTTTGCTCTCCCGTATAAAATACTTGCCTCACGCTGCCGTGTTCTTCAAATTACAGGGTCTTTATCATATGAACAGTTGGGACACAAAGCATTTGGAATGGCTGGAAAGCTTGCAGCTTCTGGATCGATTACAATGCAAAATATTGGAGGTAAGAATTTTTTAAAAGATGAGATTTTGGGTAGACTTTGCTTTGTGTAGCAGAGTGGTGACACGCTACTTTTGGTGTCACGTGCCACATTTTGCACTTGTAATGGTATAATTTCTTTCCCTCCAGCTATGTCAAGCTACCTCTTCATAGTGAAATATGAGTTACCTTTGGTGATCAAGGCATTAATGAACATTGAAGATACAACTGGGTAGGTGCTAAGTAAGGTTACTCATAAGAAACAATTGTAGTCTAAAATAGTTAGATACATTTTATCAGAGTTGGGTACAAAATTATTATCAGTAAATTATTGTAAATGTTATTGTTGAAACGGAGAACTTTTGAGAATGAAAAGCCAAAGATGGTGGCTAGTCCTGTAACTCTGAATAACGTTAAGTTCTAACCTACACGTAGAAACAGGTTTTCTAAACTTTCCTCTTTATAGTTACTCTTTAGAAATTATAGCTGAGCAGCACCCCAACCTATGTCAGGACTACAACTTTGAATTGTGTTTAAAAACCAACTCCTATCTGCTTTTTGTAAATTAGAAATTCTTAAAACTTAAATCTTTTTTAACTTTGTAATACCAGAAATGTATGAGCATGATGTAGACATTTTATCCTTCTAGCAAAGTTACTCATCCCAGACTACTAACATGTTTTTATCTAAACTAAACATGGGGGAGATAATTTACTTCCCCACTTATATGCAGCCTTTTAGCTCAAAATCCAGATGTGTTGTGGTAATCTCCATGCTTTAGAAGTTTATCTGAGTAACCTGATCTATAGATACTAGTTTTCTGTTGGATCTTTGTTGCTGAAGCGAGTGGAGCAGAATTCACAGGGCAATTGGAATTTGAAATAGTGATTTAAAAGAGAGGGTATAGTTGACTAAGGAAAAAATACTGCTAGAACTCTTAGGACTCCTGGGTAGTATTTTCTCTTAACTTGAGAAGGAATCTTTTGATTATTTTTAGATTTAAGTTGGATCGAGTTATTAAAATATACTCTTGACAACCTGGAATATAAGTCCTGGTTTGGGGATTGGTTTTTGTCTGTTTTGTTTTTGCCTATGTGTTTTGTCTATGTATGAAAAAATTTCTTTGTTGAAGTATTTCATATGTACATTTGCTAACAAATTTCTGAAAATAGCTTATTTTAAAATTTCCTTGTTTCTAGCATTACAAATTACAAACCAAAGCCATGACAAAGTTTGGTGTACAGTTTTTCTAAAAATGCTCCAAGATAAGATTACTGGCTTAACAGTGCCTCTTTGTGTTCTCTATATTAGTAGCAAGCATTTAAGAAGTGTTTTATGTTATGAATCAACTGGCAGCCTTCCCAGAGCAAACAGTGGGACAAAAGTTATACTGTTTCATACCCCATTCCTAACCTGAGTGAACACTCATCTAGCACCAAAGTTGGAGATATTTACTCCTGTTCATAGGCTTTTTGAATAAGCGATACTTCCAAACCTATCTTTTTTTGTGTATGTTTTTATAGTACTTATATAAAATGAGTCCTGTGAGATGATGTGTATATTATTCTGAGAATATTTGTGGCTGGTTTTGACCTTGTTTTTCTTTCCAATTCAGACAGTGGTATCTGAACGGTGACTATTTGGTTCTACTGGTGTCGTTGCTGCTCATTCTTCCTTTATCACTGCTGAAAAATTTAGGTGAGCAAACCCATCTCTACAAGCCAAAGAGGCTAGAAATGACCCTCTCACTAGCTAATTGGCTTTCTCTTATAGACATTGAGAGCTAAAAAGCTCTAAAAACATATCTTTAGGAGTTGTAGCATGCAAACCTCTTTAGGTCTTTCACAATCCTAGCACGATCACCACCAGGGCACTTAAAATATGGTATTGACATTTTATAATATCTTGTACTTTGTAAATAATAATTACAGGATACGAATGAAAGTTTCTGTTTTAGTTGTTAGGAACTATTTTTAACTAATTCTGTGGCTTAGTATGTAAGAATTAGAAACTTAATATTGTGGCCATATTGAAGTCTTCCAAGCAGAATTGAGTTATTTTATTTAGTAGAAGAAATATATTTGACCTAAACCTATTTCATTAAATTAACATTTATCTCCCCCTGCCAGGATATTTGGGATATACCAGTGGCCTTTCCTTGTTGTGTATGCTGTTCTTTCTGATTGTGGTAGGTATAACTTCTTTAAAGCTAGAAAAAAATTTTTATATGCCCTGTCACATCATTCAGTTTAACAAATGAAAAATAATATATTTTCAGGTGATTTGCAAGAAATTTGAGATTGCTTGTCCTTTTGAAGATACAATAAGCATAAACAGCACCTTCATAGATCCAACAGCTTTAGTACCTCATATGGCATTTAACTCGACTGATGATGATTCTTGCAGACCGCATTATTTTTTCTTCAACTCACAGGTAACTAAATATAATCTTCATTTTCTGAAAGGAAAATTTTAGGGAAGAAAAGGGGGAAACTTTAAAGTAACTCCCAGGGTAAAGGAAGAGGGGTAAGAGCTGCTCTTTAGAAAAAAAAAATGATTAGCTTATTACTGAGGACTGAGAAGAAAGCATTGGTTTTGTGTCTTAAAGTAGATTAAGAAATGAGCCCTAGCAGGTTTGTCTCAGTGGATAGAGTGTCAGCCTGCTGAGTAAAGGGTCCCGGTTTGATTCCAACCAAGGGCACAGGTCTGAGTGCAGGCTCAATCCCCAATAGTGGGCATGCAGGAAGCAGCCAATCATTGATTCTCTCTCATCATCAATGTTTCTATCTTTCTCTCTGAAATCAATAAAAAAAATTTTTTTTTTAATGGAATAAGAAATGAAATATATTATGAAATGGAATAAGAAATGAAATAATAATTGACACATTCAGAAATTAGGATGCTGATTACACATCGTGAACAAATTAGAAGATTGGAATTTAATTATGTAAGGAAAACTATTGTAGGTTTTGATTATAACATTAGTTGATATAAAATATATATAAGTTGCACAACTGATAAGACATGAGTTTGTTACATTGGGATATTGAGTGCATTTTTATATCTTTTTACAGACTGTGTATGCTGTCCCAATTCTGACTTTTTCATTTGTTTGTCATCCTGCTATTCTTCCCATTTATGAAGAGCTGAAAGAGTGAGTGCTATACCTATTTTAATGTAGGTTTATTGGGAAAAAATTATGTGATTACTGCTATAACTACTGCTAATAAATATTTTTGTGTTTTCTTTGAATTTACATAGTCGCAGCCGTAGAAGGATGATGAATGTATCCAAGATTTCATTTTTTGCTATGTTTCTCATGTACCTGTTTGCTGCCCTTTTTGGATACTTGACATTTTATGGTAAATAATGTCTGTGTTTTTTTGTTTGTTTTTAAATCACATTGTGAGATGAAATTGATATTTTAATACCTATAATTCTATATTTCATTTGTGATAAGAAATTAAATTTAGAGCTTAGAATTTCCTATGGTATATTTAATCAGTAATTTTTAGAATCCAGGTTCAAAAGTATACCATTAGTCATTTGATGCCATTTTTTATATGATATATTTCTATCAGCATTCATCCTACCTTTTTCCTCCCATCACTTTCAAATTATACAACACATGCAAACTGTAAGCCAGATCATGGGATTTAGCTGTTTAGCTCCTGTTGTTTTTAATGGGGGTCATGTGGCTAAATCTCTACTTGGGATTTAGAAAAATTTTCCTTCAATGTTATTTTAATTGCATTAACCCTAATTCTAAATTAATCTTATTAGCTTCTTAGTTGGTAGTTATTTTGTGAGTGACTAGTAATAACTTAGTAAATTTTGCCACAAGTTAGATTTTCTACCTAATCTCCAGAGAAAACAGCACACTTAAAGTTTTGCTTTTGTCTTTTTGTCTTTCTCCACAGATAAAGTAGAGTCTGAACTGCTTCATACATACTCGAAAGTCTTGGGAGCTGATATCCTTCTTCTCATTGTCCGGCTGGCTGTGTTAATGGCTGTCACCCTGACAGTTCCAGTGGTTATTTTCCCAGTAAGTAAATCACTTGCTCTTTTTTGAGGAGGAATGAGTTTAAATGTGAAGATTTGTGAAATTTTTATCTTCTGGGAGAAGGGAAACTCCACTAGAGCAAAGCTGAATTGATGGTCGTTTTGAGGGGTCTTTTTAAAAATACTTGTAAATTTTTAAAACATCCCAGGGCATGTTTTTCATAATTGAAGGTGTTAAATGATCTTTCAATGTTAATAAAACAGCAGTAGAGGAAGGGGCACAATTTTATTTAAATAGCTGTTTGTTTTAAATAGGTTTTCTATTTTGGTTTTTTATTAACTAAAGCTGAAACTTTTAATTTGTTTATCTGTTTGTTTATTTTTGCAGATCCGGAGTTCCATAACTCAGTTGTTTTGTCCAAAAAAAGATTTCACTTGGTGGCGTCATGGTCTCATTACAGTATCGATCTTGGCATTTACCAATCTGCTTGTCATCTTTGTCCCAACTATTAGAGATATCTTTGGTTTCATTGGTAAGTTTTAGAAAATATCAAGCTTGATTTAAGTATCAGGAATTTAAGGTTTAAACAATGGGTGATAAGTGGCTTATTGATCTCTCAAGAAATGGTCAATGTTCTTTTGCAGGTGCATCTGCAGCTGCTATGTTGATTTTTATTCTTCCGTCTGCCTTCTATATCAAGTTAGTTAAGAAAGAGTCCATGAAGTCTGTGCAAAAGATTGGGGTGAGTAAGAGATGGCTCTAGAAACTAATAATCTTCCAATAACAAATTCCTCAACTGATTTTAATTTTAGTCTCTTAGCTATCATTCATTACAGTTTCACTTTTATGTTTCTAGTAAATGTTCCTATAACAGTGTGCTTCACAGTTGAAAGATTCGGGGCAAGGACGTGAAAGACAGTTTGCCTTCTAATACATGCTTAATTTAATTGCAAGAAAGCTATTAGATATTAGAGAGATGGAGTATAAAGTGTAAAGAGACTTAGAGTACAGCACTTGTTGAACAGTATGTGGGGGGCTGCCTGTTGTGTGACAGGCACTTAAATAGGCCTTGAGAATATGAAAGGTTGTTTAGTCGAGCAAGAAAAACCATCTTCAAAGGAAAGTTTGGGGTAGGACTGTTTGTAATAACTAATTTTTCAAAGGGTATGATATATTAAGTACCTTATTTCCTGGCATATATTATAAGACGACTTTTGAAACGAAAAAAAGCCTTTTCAGATTGGCCAGAGTCAGAGAGGCGGTCTATTAAAAAAAGAACTGGTGTTGCCTCGGAAGTGGGGGGTAGTCTTATACAGCGAATATATGCCTAAACCTATGTTTTAACTGTAAAATCAGGGGGGTCGTCTTAAACGTCGGAAAATACGGTAAATGATTCTAGTGGGTCTGTTTAGGAAAAAAGACTGCTTTTCAATTTTTATTCTCTACTACCATTCTAATCTGATTAAAGGACTGGAATTGCTTATGAGCCAACAACTGTCATCTTGTTTACCCCCAGTATATGGTGGCAGTGATTGAAGGGTAGGATTAGAAGTCAACTTCTGTCCATCAGAAAGACCTGGCCTTGGCTCGGGCTGCATTTTAGGATGACTTGGGTTTGTTTTCGTGACCTCAGTTTTTGCTTTGAAAAGATCCAGCCCAGTGCTGCTTTACGAAGTAGTTTATTCAGCAAAGAAAATGATTTGTCTTTTCATTTGAGAGAAAGAAACTTAATGGTGAAATTTTGGAAGGTTTCAGAGAGAGTTATTTTAGAAGACTCTTGGATTACTTCAGACCATTTAAATATCTTCAGCGAGGGGGAACTGTAGTTGTGTAAAATATTGCTGTAATTTTAGTAACGACAAGCCCATTTTTCAAAGTAGAAAGGGGAATGTTGAACGGAACATGTTTTGATGCTTGCTGACCAGTGTTCTCTCTGCTCATTGCAGGCTTTGTTCTTCCTGTTGAGTGGCTTCGTGGTGATGATCGGAAGCATGGTGTTGATTATCCTGGATTGGGTACACAATGCCCATTAACTGGCACTACCAAAACTTCAATTGTCCATTTGATGCCAGTGTTGAGTCAACTCTCAACTGCTATGAAATTTCACCTGATGTTTTCAGTTTCACTTCCTTTTGAAGTGCAGATTCCTCGCTGGTTCTTCTGAGTGCAGAATACGTGAACTCTATTTTTGTTTGTTTGTTTTTTTATTTTTTATTTTTTTATTTTTTTAAAGGAACTATTCTGTATGATAGAAATGGACATTAACAACAAAACCACGAGTCTCGGGTTAATGGAAGTGACAATTTTATTCCATTCCAGAGAATGGACGAACTCTTTAACTTTTATCAAGCCACATGTTTGGCTGTGTCATTGTTTAAACTTGGATATTTTATGGTTTTACTTGAATGTGCCTAATGGAACCATTTGATGTGAGAAACAATTCTTAATTTACAGCAAAGTATTGAAATAACCATTGAGAAAAACACTATTATTTTTTGTACCAAAAATATTTAAAGACCTCAGAAGCACTATTTTACTTTAAAAAAAAAAAAAATGCTTTTTTTGAACATTGTCCAAAAACAGTTGTCAGTAAATTCCGTAAAAAAAATTTTAATTGTTTAAAAACAAATGTAAGTATTATGAAATGAATTGCCTTTTTGTAGGCATAATAAGCCAAATATGTTTTTTATCCAAAATGATTTTTAGAAAAAAATGATGTAATGAAAAATTGTACCATGAGTAGGAGCATAGTTTTTTTCCATTCAGACTTCACCATTTAAGGATAATTGATTGCCTATTGTTATACCAAATCAGATGAACCCTGTTCATCATTTTTCTTCTCTGTTCCCAAATAATTTAGTTCATTCAGACAAATATTTATGGCTTCAGTCTATTAGAATGGAAGATAATGCAGATATTTCTGTGGGGAGTAAAATAACTAATTTTGAGGTACCAAATAGTGCAATTGGGTAAAACAGGGTTTATTCAGTTGCATCTGTTTCCAGAGTTGGGTTGACAGCTCTGGGTTTTTTGGGCCAGCCCTTTTTTTTACTGCTTCCAGCAGTGGAAAATGGGCATTTGATGGCAATAAGGCCAAAACTATTCTAACCAGAGTACAACTTTTCAAAAATGCTCATCTACTACTGGAAGTGTGAATTACTTGATACTGTATGGCTTAGTCATGTTCATGTTTCGTCTACAGTTGAGGTCTAATCTACAGTTTACACCGATATTTGGAATAATGTAAGTTCTCTCTAAATAGGCCACTGGGTTTCATGCAGTAAGCTTTCTAAAAAACTTACTTGCACTGGACTGTCATCTCATTTTTGTACAACACAGAATTATTTGTTTACATCCAAAAAATGGTTAGCTAGGGGAAACAGTGCAACCTGGGTGTAAGTTAGTTGGTACAACTGCATGTTCACCCTTCCACATAAATTCCAGTTAGAACTGAAAACAAAAACAAAAAAAACAACTAGTTGGCTTTTAAGAGCACATTTATTGTATGTTACGGTGTATGGTGAATATATTATTAAATAATGTGGTACTTTGCTCATCAGGCATAATGTCTAAAATCTATTATACATAATTCCATTAGTGGTTGAGGGAAGCAAATAATGGAATCATCAATTGGTCATCTGGCTGTTAAGGTTTTCTCTTGAACTAAACATTTTTTTAGTTCTAGGCAAGGGCCAGAAATGGGGCAGACATGGTTTTTGTTACACATTCTTGTATTATATGTGACTAGCTTATAGATCAGATATGTCTGTACTTAAAAAGACCCTTGTGGAACTGGAAGACGTCTTGTAGTGCTACTTTGGTGAAACCAATGGTCCATTTGTGTTTTTTTCTACAAAAATAAGCAACTGGGGACCACCTAGAAAGGCAGTGAGAAGGCAGATTCTACAGCAGCACTGCTTTCATTTAATTGGGCTTTGGTACTTCCTTTGAATCCAGAACCTCGCCTTTAGTTCAAGACCAAGAATTGGTACTTCTGCTGGAGTTCCTGAGAGAATTGCTGATTTTGGATCTAAGGCCCATCAGAGAATACCAAGTAAAGGTTTATGTCCTTTCCTGGGGAGGAAATGTAATCCATCAACCAGGAAAGAATGGGAAAAACGTCCTCACAGCTAATCAATGTGGGGAGACTCATCCACTCTTCTTTGGCTATTGGAGGTTCAAAATCAGTTGCTGAGGATTAATTCCATTGCATGATCTTGGAGCTCTCTTGTCTGCCGTGAGGTTCCTGAACAGTGAATTCCCATTAATAAGCAGTCTTCAGTATTAAAACCACTGTCTTGTCACCTCATTTCGCATTACTGTCTTCCGTGGATGTTTCAGTTATAACTGTAATGTTATTTATAGAACAGCAGTAATCCATTAAAGCTAACCTATTTTTCAATATTTATGATAATCTATGTACATACATTGTCTGTCCATATGTATTTGTAAATAGGTTGTATATAATTCCATGGGTCAGGTTTGGGTCTTGGGTTCAAATGTATATATTCCTGTAACTTTCTTAACTGCATTTTGATGAATTCACATTATGTATATCTAAGAATTGTCCCAAAATTACCTGTACAGAGATGTCAATATAAACAAATTGATAAATTGTGTAAACACTAAAAATTTTAAATATCATTTAAATTGTATTTGCAATAAACAGACTGGTTAACCATTATTTTTATTTTCTTTTTCATGAAAACTTGGTGCAAATTTAGATCTCTTATTTAAATTTTAAAAAGATCTAAATTTTCAAAATGCAGTAGTTATCAAAATGTGATCTAGTGTAATGAAATCAAATGTGATCTAGTATAAGGAAAGACCTTTGAGAACCTACATGTGTTAATCTTATGTAAATAGTGTAAAAACCCCCTTGTACCGTTAGAGGCCAACAATTCCAGTATGACTTGTTGGCAAAGAGTGCTACACCGTTTCAATGAAACAATGTATGTTTTAACTGAACTAAAATAAATACATGCTTAATCCTGAGTAGCAGTGTTTTCTTTGGGTTAATGGGATCAGCAGTGTCTGATGTATTTTGTAAGGACAACACCTAGCATATAGGTCCATATTGATTTGAATATAATTATGAAGGAAAAAAATGGTGAGGGAAAAAGGTCTGCTTTTAAGTTCCTGAAAGATTGTAAATTGACAGTGAGTAGGAAACAAAAACAAAAAACAACACTGAAAGTCATTTCAAGGACCCAGGTTTGAACCTGCTGCAAGTAGGCCAATAGTGCATCAGAACCACCTGGGGAGCTTTAGAATAGCTTTCTGGAACAAATGCCTTCAATAGCATTCCATAGGTCTGGAGGGCTTCCCACAATCCCTACCCCTGCCCCCCACTTCTCAGAAAGCTACCCAGGTGATACCTGATGCACAGTGTAAGGGGTGCTGAAACTATCTTGGAAGAAGTCAGATTAGTTCTACTTTGGTGAATTAGCAAAGGAGAGGCAGTGCTGGGGAGGACTGAAAGACAAACTGGTGGGTATGTAGATGCACCTTAGTGACACCTAGTGAAGAGGATTACAGCATAGTTTAGGACCTATTTAGGGCTCCTAAAGTGAGCTGTCCACAGTGGAAACAAAACCACAGACAGCAGGTGAGCTTGGGAGTGGTTCCAAAGGCGGGATTCTGTAAGAAACACCCCTGATTAACCTTGGTCAAGTGGGAGGAAACTTGTGGTTAGAAAGTGCAGCAGGATTTGAGCCACAAAGTTACTCATCTGAGAAACAACACCTACCATGTGCAACTCAGATGCCCATGGGAAAGAGGGTAGGGTTATGTATCAGACTTTTATTCTTCTTAATTTTATTTTTAATATGTTTTTTATTTTTAGAGAGAGAAAGGGTGAGATAGAGAGAAAAATCAATGAGAGAAGCACCATTGATTGGCTGTTTCCTGTACTCCCCTTCCTGGGGATCCAGCCCACAACCTGCCTGGGAATTGAACTGGTGACTCTTGGTGAATGGTGCTAGCCCAACCAATTGAGCCACACTGGCTGGGCCAGACTTGGGTTTTAATAGAATCTGTACACTTTCAATTAAACCATTTTTTTAAAATGATACCAAAATGAACCAGAAGGCCAGTTTATTAATCTAAACATAGAAATACATTTAATGGGTAAGTCCACTGAGAAGATCAAAACACAGTTCTATAGCCAGGCAGCCAGCTATACCCAAGAAATTTCAGTAAGCCTGAGGAATGATCTGGAAAGATTTCTAACTAAACCAGAGCTGTTTGTCTTGACTGGAAATACTCTTACCTGGAAAATTGGCTTACTTACAATCAATGAAAGAGAAACACCACATGACCTCACTCATTTGTGGATAATAAAGAACATTATAAACTGATGAACCATAAGATAGAAATAGAAACAGTATATCAACAAGTAGACTGTCAAATTACAGCGGGGAGGGGAGGAAGATCTGGAGGAGATAATAAATCAACCGAAGGACTTGTATACATGCATATAAGTACAACCAATGGACACAAAACTCTAGGGAGGAAGGGGATGTGTGGGAGGGAGGGAGGGGGTCAAAAAAAAAATCAATAAAATATATTAAAAAAAAGAAAAGAAAATTGGCTTACTTAAATTTCTGGTAACAAAATAAAGAAAATCCATTTAAATTAGTTAATGCAAAAGTGGTGGCAGATGGAGAGAACTTCTTAGGAGATTGGGGTACTTCTGAGAAAAGTTAAACAGGCTTCCAAAAGATCAAACACTAGATGTGTTCTAGAAACTTCATTAGAGAACTATACAGTTCGATTCTGAGCAATTTCCTCAGCCAACTTCTCAAAATAAATATTGGCTAATAATGAGTGTTGATTATTAATTAGTTAATTAATTAATTACTTTTTAATTCTCACCTGAGATTACGTTCTCCATTGATTTCTAGAAAGAATGTGAAAGGGAAGGAAGAGGGGGACAGAGAGAAACATTGACTTGAGATAGATATATCGATTGGTTGCCTCCCACTTGTGCCGAGGGAACCGACAACCAAGGTACGTGTCCTTGTCCAGGAATCAAACCTGAGACCCTCCAGTCCTTGGGCTGATGCTCTAACCACTGAACAATTGGCCAGGGCAGATGCTGATTTTCTATATAGCCAGGTGGACATGGCTGCTAGGACCTTCCCCAGTGGTTGAGAGAAGAGTTCTCAGAGGAGGAGTGAAATAGTCATGGGCTGCAAATTTGGTCATCAGCCTTGGCCAGTGTAGCTAAGTGGTTAGAGTCATGGGTTTGATTCCTAATCAAGGGCAAGTACTTGGGTGTTGGGTTTGAGTTCCAGCCCCAGTTGGGCATGTGGGAGGTAACCAATGGATGTGTCTCTCTCCTCCGCCTCCCTCCCTCTCTTTTACTCTCTCTAAAAATCAATGGAAATGTCATCAGGTGAGGATTAACAACAATAAAAAATTGTGTCCCCAGCTATTGCAGTTTTAGCACTGGAAATGCATCCTGGGAAACCCGTAAATCCAACCAATCTCGGGTAGTTGGTCACCTCAGTTATGAAGGCACACACACAACAAGGCCTAATGAAATAGCCTAGAGATAACAATACATTCAATTACTTTTGGATTTCCCTTTTCTAGACATCCAGGTAGAACACCAGTCTTCTTTCATGATGTTGCCCCAAGTCAGTGGATTATAGCTTCCTCAAATCACTGTTTTTTCTGTTCCCCCTTGCCCTCACCAGAGTTGTAAGCTTTGCAAGAGCAGGCATCTGTCTTTTCACTAATTTATCCCCAACAGTCATAACAGTGTCTAGCAGAGAGTACATAAATCCTCAATGTCATTTGTTGAGTGAATAAATGTGCCCTGCATTTCCTATAACATAGTTGAGATGAGGCTCAACATTTTAATCAAGAATTTACTAAACGTTTACAAAAGAAATACAACAAATACCATGATCTTAGCACTGACTTATATTAGCACCAGAGGCCTATTACCTACAAGAGAGAGGCTTTCTTGCCCAGCTTCTGATCTGCCTCCAGGTGGCAGAAGCCATCCTTAGCCTATACCATGCATGTACGTGATTTTATAGTTGTGAAATCCTTTTTCTAATCCTAGCCCCAGATTTGGTGTCCTCCACATAGAGTGAGGACAAACACTGACACGGCAAGTCCGGTGGCTTACTACTTCTGTCTGCAAGGGAACCATGAGGGAAGCTTGACACATTCCTGGGAATGTGGCCTTCAGAATGCTTTTCATGTTCGTGACTGATGGTTTTGTTATACACATCTGAAGCAACGGACCGTGCGAGGCTGGCTTTGGAGCTTGCCTTACACAAACGCCAAGATTAATGATGTGTACCTGGTTTCATTGTCTGGGTCCTTTGTTTTGGTTGCCAAGGCTAGCTGCAAAGCAGAATGTGTCTACGTGACCGACTCCACTAAAAGCTTTGGACCTTACACCTCATTTGGCCTTCCCTGGGCAGACATTCCGCACGGGTCCCTGTAGTCCACTGCTAGAAAAAAAGAACATACCTTTGTGGAAGCCTCCAGAAGGAGGCTTGCTGGACCTCTCTGGACTCCATCGTTGCATGTCTTTTTCCTTTGTGCTCCGTCTCTTTGGCTGTAATAAATTTTAGCAGCACTTATTACCTGCTATTGAGTCTTGAGAGCCATTCTGGTGAAACATGTAATGTTTCTGTTTTACTTTACATCATCAGTTTGTAAACCTTACAAAAGAAATACAACAGCCGAAACCGGTTTGTCTCAGTGGATAGAGCATCTGCCTGCGGACTGAGAGGTCCCAGGTTGATTCCGGTCAAGGGCATGTACCTTGGTTGCGGGCACATCCCCAGTAGGGGGTGTGCAAGAGGCAGTTGATCGATGATTCTCTCTCATCGATGTTTCTAACTCTCTATCCCTCTCTCTTCATCTCTGTAAAAAAATCAATTAAAAAAAATATATATATATAAAGAAAGAAATACAACAAATACCATGCTTTCACCAGGAAGAATCTATTCATGACTAAAGTCCTTAAAGCATTACTGTATTGAGCACATTTTACTAAATATTGTCTTGGGTGTGGAGGTTGGGAGGGTTAAATAGCAAAGATAATTTTTTTATACTGCACATCCCACAAGGTTCAACTTCATAAACTCTCATTTGGCTGTGCGGTGAACTAGAGTCCCACTGTCCCCCCTTCCATACCCTACACAGCCTATCCCCTATCTTCATGATTTAGTTCAACTCTGTCCTCACATCTGCCTGTCCTTCTTAAGTAAAAAATGTAGTCAAGTCATCAGGTCTCACTTTCTTGAGGTGGCATTTTACTGGCCATTTATTTTCACTTCATTGTTGCTTTTGAGGATCTCACTTCTACTCCCACTCTCCCAAAAAGGACTTAATCTTAGTATTCTTTCTTACTACTTCCAGTACTTGCCCTGAAAAGAGTTCTGGAAAGTTCAGCTTTTTCATTTGATTATGTTAAAAATATCTGCCCCTAGAGCACAGTCTGTAAAGAAGATAGAAACAAAGCTTTGCGGTTAAAATAGTGAGGGGTGAGGTCTAGCGCTGAAGAGCTAATCCCCACAACCTCTCTCCACCTGCCTCAGCTCCCCACCATGGCCCACCATGCTGCCTTAAACTAGGGCCCCCTGCATCATCGTTTGAATTCTTCCAGGAGATTAAGACCCCAAGTTAACCAGCATCCCGAGCCACCATTTTCTGGGAACAGCCTCTTTCTCCCTCTATTGACAGGACAGTGTGCCCGTGGCCCCCTGTCTCTGACCCAATCACCTGTGGGCCAGTACAACCAAAAAACCTCAAGATTGGCACTCAGTTCACATAGAAGTAAAGTCTCCTTGCATGTGAATGTATTGGTAAGGAGATAATCAAGTCCTTCTGGGTATCTCTAAGATAGAGTGGGTAAATACACACTCATATTGAAAAATTCATTTCCTGTCCCTTCATCAACAATGAAGTCATTGCTGAAAATGTTATGGGGTCGAACCCTGGGTTCAAAATAAGACCACCGGAGGCTGATTAATTAATTTAAAAAAGCAGGCAAGGATTTATTGACTGGCCAGGACAGCCACAAGAGCACCACACGCAGGTGGACTCCAAATGACTGCACCGTTTCAGGGGTAGGGAGTCCCTTTTAAAGGTTTAAACCACAGGAATTTTCCTTTGTTCTAAATTCTAAATCCTAAAGACTAAATTCTAAAGACTGGGGACAGCCCGCAGGGTCGGTTCCCACTCACATCCTGCTGGACATTGGAATGTGGCCCTATCTTGCAATAGCGGTAACACAGAAGCAGAGCTCAGCGGTTAGACTCTAAAGGTTATCTGTAGTTTCTATCCCTGAAGCTACTGAGTCAGTGGGAATCAATCTCCTGTGGTCCTGGTCCCAGGCAAGGGAAAATTGCCTTAGCCTCCAGGTCTTCACCTGGAAGCTGAGGTAAGTACCCTGTGTTTTAATCAGATGCAGGGGCCAAGCTAGAAGGGTTAAAATTCAAACAGCAGTTTTTACCAAAGTATGGTTGCCACTATATTTCAAAAATTGCCTTCAGTTTCCACTGAAAGAAAGTGTACTGTTTATAAATAAATAGGAGTAAACCTTAAAAAAAAGAATGACCTTTGGTTAAATCTGGTTCTGGAGGTCTTTACTTGGATTATTATTTTTAAAATATATATATAGTTTTTATTTCAGAGAGGAAGGGAGAGGGAGGGAGAGATAGAAATGTAAATGATAAGAGAGAATCATTGATTGGCAGTCTCCTATATGCACCCTACTGGGGATCAAGGCTGAAACCTGGGCATATGCCCTGAACAGGAATCAAACTGGGACTTCCTGGTTCCTAGGTCAATGCTCAACCACTGAGCCACGCCGGCCAGGCTGGAGGTCTTTACTTTTAAAAGAACAAGTGATTGTAAGTCAATCCTCTGAATCATGTATCCCAGGGAATTTGGGAAATTATTCCAATGTCCTAAATGTATATATATATATATATTTTTAAATATATTTTATTGATTTTGTACAGAGAGGAAGGGAGAGAGATAGAGAGTTAGAAACATCAATGAGAGAGAGTCATCGATCAGCTGCCTCCTGCACACGCCCTACTGGGGATATGCCCGCAACCAAGGTACATGCCCTTGACCGGAATCGAACCCGGGACCCTTCAGTCCCCAAGCCAACGCTCTATCCATTGAGCCAAACAGGTCTTGGCCTAAATGTATATTTTTAAACTTCCAGTTACATACATTCTTTCTGAAAATTTGGCAAAATCACACATCAATATAGTTTTTTAAAGTGAGGTATCTGGTCAGTAGGCAATAAAAGGAACCAAATAATATTAAGATGCCTGTTTCAAGGATGCAATTCCAGCAGCCAGCTGTTTATTTTTCTGGAAGAAAAAGCACCCAAAAGTTTTGGTAAATGATGGATTTTCTTCATTATCTCCAATCTACTGTAGCCTATCTTGGAATCATGTTGTGTTCCAAGCCAAAAATAAGCTATATTTCTTTTTTTATTTCCTTTTGTTTTCTTTGTATTTCCTCTTGAAAGAGACTGACAGTCTCCAGAGACCTGGAACTCGTGGTTCGCCAACCCTGCTGCTCCAGATAGAGGGACTGTATTTTAAAGCCAATCCCTGAATAGAAAGAACCAAAGAAGGAAATATGTGGAGTATAAAAATCTCTTTTCAAAATGCATGAGAACCTCATAAATTTGAAAACATTTTCCCCTCATAAATTGTCCCAAAAAGAAACATTTAGCACTTACCACCTGTATTGGAGGCAATTAAACAAACCAGAGAACATTCCTTCTTTCTTGTGGGGGAGAGACTAGTGAATTGCACTTTCTTCTTAAAACACACACACACACACACACACACACACACACACACTCATGAGACGGGCCAATAAGCCAGGACAAGTGGAATAGGGAAACTGAGATAGCTAATTGGCTAAGCAGTTTACAGCCATCTACCGGTAGTAAATAGTAAAATCTTATCTTCCGTAACAAGGACATTTAAGAGTAAATGGTTTACACTTCTCTCCAACCAGAAGGTAAATAGCTTAAACCACTCTAATCAGGGAAATAGATAGCAGACATCCAATTAGTACCATTTGTGCCAACCACACCCAAGGATGGATGAAATTAAGGGAATTAATTAATCTCTTTTTGGTGAACCAGCATAAGGCTGATGAATATTCGATTAAGATCTTCCCCTAAGACCTCCCCTAAACTCAGCCTTTAAAACCCTCAAGACAAAGGACCTAGGGTGCGCTCTCCTCCGGGGAGCCTGCCCACGCCTTTCTTCCCTCTCGGAGGAGCATCTCCGGAACTCCAAGGATCCCCATGAGACTTGTAATTAGGGGAGCAATAGGCCATGGCAGCTCCTCCTGGCCTACCCCCCAACCCTCCATCCTGTTCTGAGGCCTCCTTTTCTCTCACTTTCCAATGAGCCAAAGCAACTCAGCCTGAGCTCTCCTTTTGCTTCTAATTAGACCTTTCCTTTTATAATATTTCACTGTCCCCAGTTTTAATAAATGTGCTCTCAACATCACATGGCCTGGTACTGTGAAAACTTTCCTGCACAAAGTCAAGAACACACACACGCGTGTACACACACACCCACACACAGAGACCAGTTCTACCCTAGGCAGACCAGCTCTGGGTCCAGTCCCTTTCCAGTAACACAAGCAAACAGTATTACACTTAAAGGCTATCACAGGCTTTACTACAATATTTTCTGAAAAGGAATTAATAATCAACAGTTACCAGTAATTGCTCCACACCAGTTGTTACTATGCCACACTGTTTATGGAAAGCTCTTCTCCTGGCCGAAGCCAGTTTGGCTCAGTGGTAGAGCGTCGGTCTGCAGACTGAAAGGTCTCGGGTTCGATTCCGGTCAAGGGCATGTACATGCGGGTGCGCAAGAGGCAGCTGGTCAATGTTCCTCTCTCATCAACGTTTCTAGCTTTCTATCTCTCTCCTTTCCTCTCTGTAAAAAAATCAATAAAATATATTTTTTAAAAAAGAAAAAAAGAAAAGAAAGCTCTTCTCCTGGTTGGAGGGAGAAAAGCATGACCTTGTAGTTGTGCAGAGATGGATTCAGGTTCTGGTTTGCAGTTACAGTCACATGCCAGGCAACCTGGGATATCTCCTGAGAAATGCATGGTGAGGCAGTTTCATCTTTCTGTGAACATCACAGAGTGCACTTGTACAAACCTAGGTGGTATTGCCCACTACACACCTAAGCTATATGGTAGAGCTTATTGCTCTGCAGGGAGGACAAATAATTTTCCTTCTACCTTTCTGGACTCTTGGCCAAGACATCCCTGTAATAAAAGACAGATTAACAAGATTAAAAAACAAAACAAAAAACCCACAAGTTTAATAAGATGTGTATCTCCAGTATATATGAGAGCGACTGAATAACTCACCACAAAGGCTGAAGCCACCACTCTAAATACCATCTTCATTAAAGACAAAAAAAGATGTTGGGGTGGGGGGGACAGTTATGGGAGGTTACCAAGAAAAGCCCAGGTAAGGTTGCTATGCAGACTTAAGTTGCTGTCTTCTGCACTGATAGGAGTTTCTAGAGATAAAGTTGCCCCCTCCCGGCCTCCTTCTGGTACAGCCAGGAAGACACCTTATGAATGGAGGTTCCCCTTTACAAATGCAAATGTCTCTCACAAAGGTAACTTCTGCTTGGTTTTCAGATCTTCTTCCAAGTCTGTTGTTTCTTAAAATTCGCCAGCCTAAAATAATCCTTATGTCAAATAGACGTATTTTGGGTTGACAACATCTGTTCACCTATAGCTTTTAGAATGCAAACCTGCATGGCATGTCACTGTACTGAATACTGTAGGCGATTGTTATGTCACCAACCCTTGCAGGACAAAGACCCCAAATCGTGGTCGTTCTGTGGTGGGCAGTTAGACAGACATGAGCAAAACAAGGACAGTGGGCCAGGTACAGAAGGTCCCCAGGGTGGGAAGCCCCAGGTGCCTAGCAAAGAACAATTGTAGGGTGGGACCTTGCCCCCAGGGTGACCTTTCCTACCCTAGCATGTCCCTGATCTTTCTGTTCCTCTCTAGAGATAACTTTGAGGCCTCTGTTGTATTTCAGCTCCAGGCCCAGGAAAGCAACAAAACCAGACAAGTGACACAAAGCTGACTTCAGGATCAGCTTCACTGGATAAGGACCCCCTTTCGCAGACCCATCAATCAGTGGAGACTACAAACCTGAAGGGACACACCTGGAAAGCCACTGAATATTCTATTGAGATTTTCCCGCTGGGACCTCCCCTAAAATCTTCACCCTAAAACCTTTAAGAGGAGGACCAGGACCCGGGAGCTCTCCCTCCTGGGAGCACCCCTGAGCCTTTCCCATTCCCCTTCCCATCATCCACCTTCCCCCAGGAGAATTAACCTTTAGCTTCCTCCCTCCCAAGCTCCAAGGGCCCTTCCTTTACCTCTATAACTGCCTCTGTGATTTTATAAACACAGGTTCTCTTACAGGTTGGGTCTGGCTCTGATTCTTTCCTTGCCAGAAATCAAGTCCCGAGAGGTTACTGAACCCAGGTTTGGTCTGACTACACCAGCCTAACACCTGGTGCCATTCCTGCCACCTACAATAGTTCTGCCTGGTGTCACCGCTATCAGTAAGATGGGACAGTATTTGAAAAAGCAAGTCAGAAAGTTTATTTCTTGGCCAAGGAATGGAGAAGAAAAATTGAATGCCTACTGATTCCTTCTCCCATTTCTGTGGGATTAGAGTTACCGGAAAGAGTTACCGGACAGGGAGTGGGCCCAGTGAGGGTCTGCCTCAAGCCGCCAGGTAGTGTGTGGATTCTTGACTCCGTTCAGGAAGCATTTCATATTAGGAGTCCAAGTACCGGTAACTTTGAAAGTGTGTTTCTTAAAGCTGGGGACAGTAATTCTCTTAGGAATAACCTATCTAACAAAAAGGGAATATGCAAATTGACTGTTATGTCATCACAAAGATGGTGGCACCCATAGCCATAAGATGCTGGTGACCAGGCCCCCAGCCCTGCCAGAGTTCCACAGTCCTTTCAGCCCACTTGGGGGGAAGAGGGAGAAGGGGAGAACAGCATGGTGTGGCTGGACCTGCCCTCAGCACCCCCAGTCATCCAGGGCCGGCCTGAGGCATAGGCAAGCTTTGATGGTGGCTGCCCAGGGTTGCCCAAGGCTCAGGTAACCAGGGCCGGCTGAGGCTTGTTCTACCGGCAGTGGCAACAGCAGAGGTGTGATGAGGTTGTCGCCTTCCCCTGATCACCGAATTGCCTCCCATTCCTGTGGGCTCCCAGACTGTGAGAGGGGGCAGGCCAGGCTGAGGGACTCCCCCTTCCAGTGTATGAATTTTCATGCACCGGGCCTCTAGTAATAGGAAAAGAGTGGGCCACACTGGGCTGCATGAACCCACCAAGAAGTAAAAGTCACAGTGACAGAAGGGAGCCAAGGAGGGACTAGAAAATCAGAGAAAAAAGGGGGGGCCTCAGAGAGGTTCAGGGGATCAGCCCAGAATAAGCTGCTGCTTCCCATTGCTCTCCTGGTTGCAAGTCTTGTGGGGGCCCTTGGATTTTAGGAAAAAGAGAGCAGAGATACACATCTAGGAAAAAGAGAGCAGAGATACACATCTAGGAGAGAAGGGCATGGGCATGCTCTAGGGAGCGTAAACATGGGGTCTTTTGTCTTGACCCTTTTTTTTTTTTTTTTTTTAATATATTTTATTGATTTTTTACAGAGAGGAAGGGAGAGAAATAGAGAGCTAGAAACATCGACCAGCTGCCTCTTGCACACCCCCTACTGGGGATGTGCCCACAACCAACGTACATGCCCTTGGCTGGAATCGAACCCGGGACCTTTCAGTCCACAGACCGATGCTCTACCACTGAGCCAAACCAGCTTTGGCTGTCTTGACCCTTTTTATCTTTCTTTAGTTGGTGGTAATTTTAAGGGAGGTTTTGGGGAGGGTCTTAACAAAACATTCATTAACTTTTCAGGTGTGTCCTTTGATATGTTGATCCATCAAAATGAGTGTGTGAAGGGATAAGGGTTGTTTTCTGGGTAGTTTCACTTTTCAAGAACATAATGGAAGAGGGACCAGCACCGAGGCTGGTCTGCCTCAGGATGGTCCGGAATGTGGGAACCATTTGTGCCTTGGTCGGGGAAGATAAAAACTTGTCATTCATTAGTTAGCTGTAAATTGCTCAACTTGCTTAATTATTTTGCCTCCGTTTCCTTATTCCACTTGTCAGGGAATTTCCCTAGCTTCTTACTATTCTGTCTCATTTTCTTACTATCAAAAGCGTTACAGGGTTTGAGGGCAAGGGGAAGGTGTGGGCCAGTTCAGGGGTGGGGATTCCCCAGGCAGAGTAGAGAGGTCTCAGGTTTCTAAGGGAGATATGCAGTTCCCACACATGCTTGGAACGTACCCAGACACAGATGGCATGTTTCACTTTCATGTTAAACTACTTTGATTTGCATGCTAAGCGATAGGGAGACCCCTGAAGCCTACAAGACCTGGGGGACTCCTTCAACTAATATCTGTGTTAAGACCCACACATGATTATCAAATTAATGAGATAGCATGTGTACAGCTGTTAACGTAGCACTGATGCATGGTGAGTCTTCAGTAAGTTATCTTTGCTACCTTTATTATTTATTGATTACTTATTTTTTGCAGGAGCTGGGAATATAAAGACATGGAGTGCTTAAAGAACTCACACTCCGGTGAGGAAAATAGGTAAGTAAGTGGACCATCAATTACTACAGTGTGACAGAAACTGCTTTGGAGGGAAGCATCATGTTCTAAGTGTAGGTGAAAGAAGGGTACTAACTCAGCGGGAGGGTCTGGAGAGGTTTCTCACAAAGGTGTTTGAGTTGATAATCTAATGTGTTCTCAAAGCAACCCAAACACACTAAACTTTACAAATACTTAAAAAAATATATATTTTATTGATTTTTTACAGAGAGGAAGGGAGAGGGCTAGAAATCAATCAGCCACCTCTCACACACCCCCTATTGGGAATGTGCCCGCAACCAAGGTACGTGCCCTTGACTGGAATCGAACCTGGGACCCTTTAGTCCGCAGGATGATGCACTATCCACTGAGCCAAACCAGTTAGGGCTACAAATACTTTTATAACTGAATTCCAAAATGCAAAATTCTGTACTTCTAATAAAACACATCTGGCTGAAATACTTAGAAAATCATCAAAAGTTTTTATTTTTAGAGGAGGCTGGTAAGCATATATTCATATTTAGGAAGGTCTTTCTATTATTTATTTATTTATTTATTTATTTATTGTTAATCCTCACCCGAGGATGTTTTTCCATTGATTTTTAGAGAGAATGGAAAGAAGGGGGAGAGATACAGAGAAACATCAATTGGTTGCCTCCCGCACATGCCCTGACCAGGCCCAGGAAGGTCTCAGTAGCAGCCCATATTATATGCTCTATAAACTTTTATTAAATGGAATTAATTCACTTCCAGAACTAAATGATAAAGCAACTAAATTGATACTTTGTTTATTCTTTCCACTTCCAAAAAATTACAATGTACAGATTAGTTCTACAGACATTGGAGAAAATGGAAAAGAGACTTGCTGGGTTACCCAAAGGCACAAGTAGCACAGGGCAGAACCATGAACAAACATTAAAAGCCAGTGAGGGTCTTTTATGTATATGAATGACCTTCTCTTTACTGGTTCAGCCTAGAGGAAAACTTAGATAATTGTGGTGAGACAAAATGAAAGCACTTCTCCTGGAAATGGCTTAATTACTGATATCTACTTAATAATATAGGGCACAAATGGCCGCATGCAGTTTGCTTATCTAAGGCATTTGATTTTATTATGTATTTCAGACAGAATGCACTCATTCTAAGGGAGACAAGCCAAAGTCTCACGGACAACATCCAACTTAAAGTCTCGGACTTCTGGCAGATGTGTGTGGTCTCTTCATTGGGCGTGGTGCTCCATTATGTCTACCTTAGGACTAGATGGGATTCTTCTTGCTAAATACTAAATATATACTATATACTAAAGTCCCATATACTCACAAAGGTAAGTTATCAGCTCTCAATATACTTATTATACACCGGGGGTCAGGAGAGTGTTACATGTGGAAGTCTGGGTCTAAAATTTAGCTAGGTCAACCTGAAGAGGGCTTCCCACCTGGGTTGGGATAAGTCCTTTAATTAGCCTCCCAGTCTGTGCCCTTGAAGGGACTCCTTAAGCCACTTGTCTCCATAGCCCTGGAATGAACTCTTTGTAGGAGTCTTCTATTTCTGATATCCTCCTGAGCCTCACCCAAAGTGGGAATTAATGAATACATCATCCTTAGAGATTAAGAAATTTTCCTACCCCACTTCCTACTCATAGAACGTTGGGGCCAAAGGTTGTTTTAAATCCTGAGAAGTCAGTTTTTTCTTTTTCTAAGCTAGTGGTCCTTTTAACAGTTTAATTCTCTTTTAAAAAAATTAGTAATATACTCATCTGATCTCTGTGAAGTAGTCATACCCACAGTTTCCTTTTCTGGACATACTCTTTTTTTTAAAATCTAAGTTTATTCTTTGATATGTCATTAATATTTCACACAATTAATATACAATTTAAAGTATACAGTGCAATGGTTTTTAGTATATTCGCATAGTTGTACAGCCATCACCACTAATTATGGAACATTTTTATCATCCTAAAAAAAGCTTCATACCCATTAACAGTTACTCCCTACTCACCCCACCCAACCACCCCATCTTCTCCCACCCCAACCCACCAATAAGCAAATACAAAATTCTGCTTTCTGCCTCTGTGGATTTGCCTATTATGGACATTTCATATAAATTGAATCATACAATATTAGGTCCTTTGTCACTGGCTTTTTTGAGGTTTATCCATGTTGGAGCAGATATCTGTACTTAATTTCTTTTTATTGACAAATGATATTCTATTGTATGAATATACTATATTTTATTTATTCAATGACATTTGGGTTGTTTCCACATTTTGGCTATTATGACTAATGCTGCCATAAACATTTGTTTACACGTTTTTGAATGGACATGTTTTTATTTCTTTTTAATCAAGCTTCCTGATTTTTTTACATTTCTTTATTCTCTCTCTCTCTCTCTCTCTCTCTCTCTCTCGTCTTTCTCAAAAAAAAAAAAAGAAAAAAAAGATATAGCAGGTGCCACCTTAACACATACAAAGAGTTTTACAATATGTCCAACGGCTTTGCCTTGATTTGACCCTTGCCACAGGGCTACTTTTTCACTGCCACTTTTTATTGTTTGAGGCTCAGAAATGGTTACTTTTTACAACCACTTCCCAAACTTTGGACACTCTCTAGTTCCTAGCCCACTTCCTACTCATAGAATGGCCATTTTTTTTCTGAGCTCATCTATTTCTTATAATACCTTGCTAAACAGTAATCAGCAAACAACACAGGCTACAAATATTCCATTTTCCAAACTCTTATTCTAAGACTATAAAATATTAGGAACTTGATGTACCTTCCAAATGATCAGACGCCAATTTTACTCTTTTACCACTGCATAATATGCTGTACATCCTTCCATCCTCCAGCAATAACCATTGTCTGCCACCTGCTACCAGCCCCTAAGTCAGTACCTCATTTTATGAGAATTTAATTAAAACAAAAATTTCTATGCATCCAGGATAGCTCCGTCAATGGTTGGCAAACTGCGGCTTGCAAGGCACATGCCAGTCTTTGGCCCCTTAGGTGTGGCTCTTCCACAAAATACCACAGCCTGGACAAGTCTATTTTGAAGAAATGACATTAGAAGAAGTTTAAGTTTAAAAAATTTGGCTCTCAAAAGAAATTTCAATCGTGGTACTGTTGATATTTGGCTTTGCTGACTAATGAGTTTACCGACAACTGGCCTAGGTTATGTTCTGTCAAACACACACACACACACACACACACACACACACACACACACACACACACACAGCTTAAAACCCCCAGAATATCAGCAGTTCAATCTTAGACAAGTTTATTTCTTGCTCATGCTACATGTTCAGTGAAGTTTATCAAGGTAATGAGAAAGTAAAAATCGCTTGGACTGTGTAAATCTGTCCCCCCACTCATCAGATTGGAATAAAAGATACAGAGAAAGCCAGCTGCAAAGTTAACCGGAAACACTCTTTCCCCCAAGGACACACTGCAGCTGTAAAGTGTCATAACAACCCCCTTCCTGGGGCGGCTATTGCTTTCTACTCACGGAGAAACTGCTCTCTAAAATCAGAGACTATCATAAATTTAAGCAATTTGATTTAAACTACTGTTTAAAATGAGTCAATAAGAATGAAACAACCCACTGTTGCCTGGGGGGAGGTCTAAGTTGCTGTGACAGAGAAGCAATCTGGATCAGCAGCCAGGTGCAAAGCTTCAGGTAAGGGGTTTCTGCGCACAGCATTCCACATCAGTCTCCACTTCCTTTTTTTTTATTTTTTATTTCTCACCTGAGGATATTTTTTCCATTGATCTTTAGAGAGAGAGTGGAAGAGGGGGAGGAAAGGGAGAAAGAGAGAAACATTGGTGTCACATCAGCTGGTTGCCTCCCACACTTGCCTTACCAGGAATTGAACCTGCAACTGAGGTATGTGTCCTAGACCAGGAATGGAATCCATGACCCTTCAGTCCGAGGACCAGTGCTCTAACCACTGGGAAACTGGCCACAGATTCACTTGCTTTTTTCTAAGTAAACAAGAGCCTGGTTCTACTTTTCAGTTTGGATGTCACATTCACCACTTTATATGGCCTTAGAGCCCATTCAAACACTGATTTATCTAAATTTCACCTCAAATCTGCTTTTCCCCAGAAATTCTACCCTAATTCTATTTTTCTCTTTGGTGAAAAGAGATGCCCCACAATTTCTCTAGTGTATAGTCTCCCACTCAGCAATGGGTTAACAAATCTGGTTTTGCCTACCAAAAAGTTTTTTTAATTAGTTTGGGGCTGACTGGGTTAAGACAAAGCATCAACTCATTTTAAACTTTTGATCTTAAAGTATCTGTATTTTTTGTAATGAAATAATTTTAATTTCCTGTCAGGCGGGCCTTGACCATAGACTATCTTACCTTTCTTATGATTACTTTGTTTTTGGAAAAAATGAAGCCAGATAGATTTCATAACACAACCCCTCACTCATAAATACTACAGGGGTTAGAAATAACAATAACTAAAGTCCTAAATATGTCAGTGCGACTTGGGTACCTGGTTGTCCCTTAAAATTCCATTTGTGCATAGCCAGGCTGCCCACTAAGCTCCTTTCTGTCTCCCTTTAAAACTCTGTACAGGGGGGGAAGCCTTGCACTGCCCCAGTAGTTGCCATCTCTCAGTAAGATTTAATGAATAAAATAGAAGGAAATGAGTTATACTTATGCAATCCTTTCTCACTTCCCAGCCATCAATGTGGTTATCCCTAGAGAATAAGGAAGGAGTTCAGAAGTGGTCACTGAAAGTCCCACCAGGAAGCTTCAGTGTTAGAAATGAGGGAGATACACAGGGAAAGGTGTAGGATATCAGTCATTATTTCAACAAGAAATAGACGTGGACAGGATTAAAGAAACTAACAAGGGAAGAGGAAGCATCTAGGACAAGCAATACAGGAGGCCATTGTCACCACTTGGTCTGGAAAGGTAAAAGGAAGAACATTGGAGCCTATCGTCATCTGGACAACAGTGGAAGAGGGGGAGGAAAGGGAGATATGAAAGAGGGGATTTTCTGACAGGAGCTAGGGGTGTAGAGCAATGAAGCTATTGCCAGGATCACAAGAAAGTGAGGGATGGGAGTAGGGGATGGAAAAGAAGTCAAGAAGAATAAATATCCCAATCTCCTTACTTTTGTGTTCCAAATGAACTTCTTGTGCCTTTTATTGGCCAAACCCAACTGGACTCCAAAATGCAAGAGAACCCAGGAGATGCATTGGTGAAGGTCAACCTCCAGAACACAGTACAGGGTGGAAAAGAACAGACAGTGTGGGCTGAGGTTGAGGGTGGGGCAAATGGAGACTCACCAGCACAGGTGGGTTGAAAGAAACCAAGGAGAAGATGGACTTGGGCAAATACATGAGATAGGAGCTACTGCCCATCACTGGCTTTTATATGCATGCAGCCTCTGCCCGGTCTGAGCTGGCACTTTTCTGGGTCATCCAGTCATGGTCTCAATTCATTCTTCTCAATGAACCAGTTGCTAGAGCTGAACAACGTTTTACCAGGAGTCTGGTATTTTTTTTTAATTGAGATATAATTCACCCACTATAAAATTCGTCCTTTTGAAGTATAAAAGTAAGTGACTCATAGTATATTTATAAGGTTATATAATCATCACCACTATCTGATTTTAGAATATTTTCATCACCCCCAAAAGAAACCTCAGGTCCATTAGCAGTCATTTCTCATTCCTTCCTCCCCCTAGCCCTAGGCAACTACTACCCTAGTTCCTGTCAGACACTTCATGTAAATGTGACTTGTTTCTTTCAAGGTTCATACATGTAGCATGCATCAGTACTCCATTCCTTTTTATGGCTGTATAACATTCCACTGTACAGATATACTACATTCTGTTCATCCATTTGTCAGCTGATGGACATGTGGGTTGTTTCCACTTTTTGGCCCTGCACTTCCACTCTAGCCCTCAGCCATTGCTGGGCATGAAATTCTTTGCTGACATCAGCGGAAAAGAAAGCTGTTTAGGCTCAGGAAAGAGACATCTATTTGATTTTAAAGAGGTTGCAAAGGATGGAGTCTCTACTTCTCTTTTAATTTATTTTTGTTTTAGTCTCAAAGCTCTGTTCATAGGGGAGCCAGTAGTGGATTAATTTATTAAATAAATATTATAGATAAGTTCTGATAATAACTGATAATAATACTGGTTGACAGGGTAGGTAGGGAGATTTGTGTGGCCATTTCTAATCTGCTTTATAGATTAGAATTTGTTTTTATCAATTAGTACAATTAAGTGTATGATCCAAATAAGCTCTGGATCTGATTACATAATGTATTATTTTCTGTGTAGAAATTTTTCTATTGAGAAATGACCCCTAGCCCTGAAATATCAGTTGTTGCACCTATAAGATTAAAAACATTGCATAACATAAAGCCTGTAATATTATTTCAATCTGATTCCTTACTTTAGCATATCTATGGCATTGTTCATTTTAATTCTTAAAAGGGGATCAAATGGAAAAGAAATTAAAAAAAAAAAAACCCTCAAGTTTGTTTTTAGAATGGACTTTATCTTTGCTTACTGGTTTCTCAATTTCTGGAAGAAATTCATTGCTTAAATAAATTGGGCAAGGAGAGAACAGTGGTAGAATTTAGAAGTGGCCTCGCTAGAACTTCATTAGTCATTCTCTTTAATTCTTCATGTCAAATGAGCATGCTGTTTTAGAATCACTCTTAATAATAAGAATTCTTCTGCCTTTTCAGGAAGCTTTAAATGTTCAGAAAACAAACATTGCCTCAGAAGCTTCAACTGCTGAATGTGAATAGAGAGTGCAAATATTTCCATAATCCTGCAAGAGGGTTTGAGCAAATTTGCTATTAATGTTCCCTGCTTTTTCTGGGAAACTCTGATTTCCAAAGAAAAGATGTTTTCAGAAAAAGTTGGCTTTATGAAAACAAACTTCAAGTTATTTATGAAAATGCTATAACTCTGCTGTGGTGAAATTATATATAGATGTAGTAAAACAACTATAATAGTTTTATCGGTACCTAGTCATGCTCCCCCCACCCCAAATCCTTTTTAGCAGCTTTATTGAGATATAGTCCACATAACATACAATTCACCCTTATAAAACATACAACTCAGAGTATTTTAAGTACAAAACAGAGTTGAACACACTAATTATAAATACATCTACATTTATAGAAAGCATAAATATATTTCATTGCATGGATACACCACATTTTATTTATTCATCAGGAGATGGACATTTGGTGGTGCCAACTTTTTTATCCATCTATATATATAAAAGGCTAAACCACCAACTGACCAGCCTGTAGGTATGACAGGCACCAACCACCAGGGGGAAGATGCTCAATGCAGGAGCTGTCCAGCA
This sequence comes from Pipistrellus hanaki, assembly GCF_964339955.1. Classification (NCBI taxonomy): domain Eukaryota; kingdom Metazoa; phylum Chordata; class Mammalia; order Chiroptera; family Vespertilionidae; genus Pipistrellus; species Pipistrellus hanaki. Next base: position 146,508,430 of record NC_140505.1, read on the forward strand.
ACAGCAACTTTGCAGAATGCTCTCTCACACTCTGGGACCCCTTGGGGGATGTTGGACTCCTGGTTTTGGCAGGCCAGGCTGAGGGACCCCACTCACTCCACAGACGTCCTTCGAACCCTGGCTTTGCCCCCTTGTGGTCGGCTGGGGGAGGGACCACGGGAGGTTGGATCCAGGGTGTGTTGTGCCCATCTCACCCAGTCCCACCCCGCCAGCCACATTCTAAGTAATTTCCTTTCAATGTGCATGAATCTGTGCACTGGGCCTCTAGTTATGAATAATGTTGCTATGAACATTCATGTACAAGTCTTTGGACATATGTTTTCCATCCCAGTCATGTTTTAAATATGTGTATAGCTTATTGACTTGTGCTTTTTCCTTCTGTATGCTTTCTTCTGCAAGAAACTTTATAATCAAGTGCACCCTCCCATTCTCTTTAAGCCTGAGTGGGATGAGAGTAGATGAGAGAGGTAAAAGGAAGGGTGGCCTGGAACCCTAAAATCCCCTTTCCTAATGCAAAATGAAGGGGTATGTTCACCAAGGTTTCTTGCCATTTCATGTTTCTTTCTTTTTTCTTTTCTTTCTTTTTTTTTTTTTTTGTAATAAAAAATAAAAGTAAGCAAATGAAGAAAACACACAAACACATTTACATAAGCATAAACCTATGAATGTGTTGTGTGTATGTGTGTATAAAGCTTCCTTCATCCAATAGGTAAATAAAAAGTAATTGAGAAGGAAGACTTTCAAATGAAAATATTAATGTTGTTTAAAAATTATCTCTTTTAAGCTTAGCCAGTATGGCTCAGTGATTGAGCCTTGACCTATGAGGTCATGGTTCTATTCTTGGTCAAGGCACATGTCCAGGTTGCAGGCTCAATCCCCAGTGGGGGCGTACAGGAGGTAGCCAATTGACTCTCTTTCATCACTGATGTTTCCATCTCTCTCTCTCCCTTCCTTTTTGAAGTCAATAAAGAATATATATATTTTAAAAAGTATCTCTTTTGAATACCGAATTTCCAGGTCTGTTATGGAAAAACTAAATTTGCAAAATGAAGGGGTATGTTCACTAAATTTGCACAACTAGGTCTTGAAAGACTTTATCTAATCTTTGTTCTAAGAAGCCATTTGCTCACATAGGCCCACTTTGTGTATAGTGTAAACTCAAGTAATAATTTTTTTTCTTCTTGCCTATTTTCTAAATTTAATTCAGAAATGATTATTTTCTATACAATCTATTGCAATTCTCCATTTTGTTGATATTGTGTAATGATCTATACAGCAGTGCTCTGCATATAATTTCCACTTATGCTGGTGTGGTCAACTCATCATCAAATAGAATGAGAAAGAGTGAATCCTCCCACCATCTATCAGTGTAATGATAACATGCACTGGCTCTTACTGGTGTCAGGCATGATGCATTGTATCATTACATATGCATTTTGCCTGTGAGCTTCCCAAAAGACCCAGAGGTAACTTACTAGCCCCATTTCACAGATAAATAAACTGAGACTTAGAGAGGTTGTGTAACTTCCCAGGGTCACAGAGTAGTTCCTTGTGAAACTCACATTCAAACCCAGACTTTTTTTTTTTTATACTTTTTTCTGACTCCAGAGCCTACTTTTTTAACCACTCCATTATAATGCCTTTATATGTTATGAACCTAGGTGAGGGCCAAGAAACCTAGTAAAATTTTACCAAAGGACTTCACCTATGGAACTGAGCTATTAGATAAACTTCCTTGCATAGAACAGAATTGATAATCAAGAAAGAGACAAAATTCACCTCATGAAAGTGGAATCACACAGTATTTATCTTTTTGTGACTGTTTTTTGTTTTGTTTTTCACCTAGCATAATATCCTTAAGGTTCATCCATGCTGCTGAATTTCTTTGTTTAAGGATGAATGAAGTCAGTTGTATGTATGTGTCACATTCTGCTTATCCATCATTCCTCTATCAATAGACACTTGGTTTGCTTCCACGTTTTAGCTATTGTGAATAATGCTGCTCTGAACATGTGTGTAGAAATATCTCCCCAAGACTCAGCTTTCAACTTTTTGGGAGTGTATACACTCAGAAATGGGGTTTGCTGGGTCATATTGAAACTTTATTTTTAATTTTTTGAGAAACAGCCACTATGTTCCACAGTAACTGTACCATTTTAGCATGTACAAAGTGTCCAGTTTTTCCACATCCTCACCAACATTTGCTATTTTCTGTTGTTTTTTAAATAGTAGCCAGCATAATCCATCCCCAGTAGGGGGTGTGCAAGAGGCTGCTGATCGATGATTCTCTCTCATCGATGTTTCTAACTCTCTATCCCTCTCTCTTCCTCTCTGTGAAAAATCAATAAAATGTATTTTTAAATAGTAGCCAGCATAATGGATGTGAGGTGGTATCTCATTGTACAATAATTTGGATTTGCATTTCCATAATGGTTAGCGATGTTTGTTGGCCATTTGAATATATTTTTTGGAGAAATGTTTATTCAGGTCCTTTGCCCATTTTTTAATTAGGTTGTTATTTTCTTTGTGGTTGCCATGAGGATTATATTTACCATCCTAAAGTTATAGCACTATAATTTGGGTTTATATCACCTTAACTTCAATAACAAACAAAAATTGTGCTCCTTACTATTTCTGTCTCAGCCCTTTCAGTTGTCATAAAATTGCATCTTTATACATTGTGTGTCCAAAAACATAAACTAATAATTTTTAAATGCATTAGTCTCTTAAATCATGTAGAAAACAAAATGTCAATCTATAAGCCAAAGTTGCAATAATACTAGCTATTAGACAAATAATGTGATTACCTGGGGGCGTCCATCCTGTGACCACATGGATGTGGCCATCTTGTGACCACATGGGGGTGGCCATCTTGAACTAGGGCATGATGGTCAATTTGCATATTACCTCTTTATTATATAAGATTGTGTTAAACAGAAAAGAAAAAGGAAATCAGATTTTTAATATTATTATATTCACTACCATTTAAAACAAAGATTTGCCTCTGGAAGAAACTTGGAAGAGAATACACAGGATTGATGACTGTTTTCTTAGGGTGGAATTTTAGTGTTGATATTTTCCCCAAAAATGTAATTTAATTATTCTTACAATATAAGCATAAACATTTTAAAGTCCCAAAATGGAAATAATTGGGTTCTTGAATGATGGATCATTGTCTTGTTGTTCTAAAGCATTCTTTATGGTCATTGTATTGTTGTTTCAGGAATTATAAACTATGCTGAGCAATAAAAAAATGTTGTTGGCTTTGTTCATGAAAGTAATGATGATTAAGCTTTAAAGTTTTGGAGCTTAAGGAGAGAAATACAATCTCACACAAACACAACAACATAGTGCTTTGTGGGTTTCAATTTTATGCACATTGGCTTACTTGATCTTTCTGACACCTGGATGGTTAGAACTTCAACTTCCTGAATAGTGCCAGAAAGCCCATTCCTTAGAGTTTCGGTGTAGCCATCGCTCTACCATATTTACTATGAGTCTACATGCTCCCGAAGAAGCCACCAGGGCCCTTGACATACCCACCATCCAGCGCCCCCCCCCCCCGCCTCCCCCCGCCCTGCGCCAGGCACAGCTGGATACACAGCTGCAGGCTGCAGCTGTCTGCTTCCCTGAAGCAGTCATCACTGAAAAATGCTGAAGAGGAAGGAAGGCTCTGTGGCAGGCTCTTCCTCACCACCACCCCCTCCTCTGTCCCTCTACTTTCCCACTTCATAGGAAGAGCAAGTCTACTTAGTGCTGTTAAACAACGGACAGGTGCTGAAGGATGAGGAGCCTCACCTCTTCCCTGAACCTAAGGCTCTCGCAAACATACCAGCAACAGCGCACCTGCAGAAATCTGAGGTACTAATACTGCCCTCGCCTGGCAAAACACTAAGCAGAAACTACAACTTTAATTCAGATTTAAATGCCTAACCAACCAACCAATCAACCAAACAAACAAACAAAACACCAAAAAGCATAAACTCTAAATGTCGCTTTACTTTTTTAAATGTCTGGTATTTTTTTTATGATAAAATTAGTATGTACTCAGTGTAGAAAATTGGAAGTAAATTTAAAGAATAAAAGAAATGCACCCAAATCTTTTCACTCAGAATAACCACTAATGATGTTTTTTAAATAAATTCCTGGATTTTGAAAATATGTGATATACTCGTACATATATAAAACATACATTCTATACCAGGGGTCCTCAAACTTTTTAAAGTGGGGGCCAGATCACGGTCCCTCAGAGAGCTGGAGGGCCGGACTATATGAACTACTAATTCCTACTGTAACACCTTGGCTGCGCTCACTGCCCAAAAAACCTGGCGGGCAGGATCAGACTCCCCTGGGGGCTGCATGTGGCCCGCGGGCCGTAGTTTGAAGACCCCTGTACCCTTGTTAAGTGTCACCATTCCAGAATTATACTGAATGTATTACTCAGTTTTCTATCTTATTTTCAGTTGACGTTACTTGCATCTTCCCATTTTCTTAAATGTGCTGCAAAAATATGTTTAAATGCTTTACGCATAATGTCATAACTTGAGGAAGCGTTCTGCCTCTTTGTTGTGTTAGCACCATCTGACTCCTCTTCCTGTAACCCTTCCCTCCGCTGAATCCTCCTGGGCATCTAACACGCTCCGGCTTCAGTGAGAATTAAGCACAGGAAGAGGAAAAGCAGGCCATCTGTGCAGGAAGGTAAACCCAGTGTAAATTAAATGGAGTGTGAAAGAAATCCACTTATGCTCTTTAAATATGTGCTACTTGAGAGAAATGCTCACCTATGTACAGAGCTAATCACTGAACACATGGCTCCAGGTGCATGACCAGTTGGTTCTGAGTGTTCTTTGTTCACAAAGCAAAAACAATCCTATTTTTTAAAAATATTTTTTTTTTTATGGCTCCAACACGATTCAAGCAATTGGTCAAACCTTTCCAGGATGGTAAGTCAGAAATCAGAAACAAAACAAGCCTCTGGTCGGTGCCTTTCCCCCCAGCGCTGTTATTTTGGACTTTGCCTATTATCCACTGCTATTTGCTTACACACTGCCACCTCTGCCTTGTAGATGGGCTTTTGCTCCTCCCTTTCTTTTCTACTTTAAAAAAAAAAAATATATATATATATATATATATATATATATATATATATATATATATATATTTCAGAGAGGAAGGGAGAGGGAGAGAGAGATAGAAACATCAATGATATGAGAGAGACTCATTGATTGGCTGCTTCCTGCAAGCCCCCTACTGAGGACTGAACCCACAATCTGGGCCTGTGCCCTGACCAGAATGGAGCTGTGACCTCCTGGTTCATAGGAGGATGCTCAACTACTGAGCCACACAGGCTGGGATCCTCCCTTTCTGTTCTATTCTTCTCCTGTTTTCCTGGGACGCCTGCAGTGGGATAGCCTGGTGGTGGAGAGCACCAGATTTGAAGTCACGTGTGCATTTGAATCCTGTCGGAGGCCATTTATGCGAGTCCCTCAGTTTCTTTCTTTCTTCCTTTCTTCCTTTCTTCCTTCCTTCCTTCCTTCCTTCCTTCCTTCCTTCCTTTCTTTCTTTCTTTCTTTCTTTCTTTCTTTCTTTCTTTCTTTCTTTCTTTCTTTCTTTCTTTCTTTCTTTCTTTCTTTCTTTCTTTTTTAGAAACTGTTTATTTTCCATCAACCTTATTTCCGTTCCGTTAAGAATTTGTGGAAGAACAGCTTAGGACCACTCAGTGGTTGTTGCTACCCACTCAGTAGCCTGAGCAGTGGGGGCTGCAGACCAGTCTTCAGTGGCAGGCTGAGCACTCCAGTCTTCAGTAAGAAACTGCTGAATGGGCACAGAGGGCACCTGCACGCCTTCAGACCAGTCTGCAACCTCAGGCTGCACAGCAGTGAACTCAGGAGCAGGCGCAGTCCATTCACCCTGAAACTCCTCCTTGGTCACAGCCTTTTCAGCAGCGGCCTGCTCTTCCTTTTCAATCTCTTCAGGATCTCTGTAGAAGTACAGATCAGGCATGACTTCCCACGGGTGTTCCCGGGAGAAGGTGCCACGCATGCGCAGTACTTCCCGGGCCAGCATCCACCACATCAGACCCACTGAGTGAGCCCCCTTGTTGTTGCAAGGGATGGCAATGTCCAAGTAGCACAGAGAAGAGTCTGTGTTATACAGAGCAATGGTGGGCAGGTTAACATAAGATGCCTCTGTGAGAGGCTGGTGGTCAGCTCTGGGGTCAGTCACCACCAGAAGTCTTGGCTCCCAGAAGGCTGCCTAAATCTGGTTGGTGAAGGTTCCAGGGGTGAAGCGGCTGGCAATAGGAGTGGCTCCAGTGGCAACAGCAAACTTCAGCACAGCTCGCTGGCCAGTATTCCTGGACGATATGACACTGACGTCAGCTGGGTTTTCAATGGCAACAATGGCCCGAGCTGCCAGCAGAAGCTTCTCCCAGGTTCTCTTCAGATTGATGATGTAGATCATCGCTTTTCCTCTTGTAGATGTACTGCTCCATTTGGAAGTCAAGGTTGGTGCCCCCTAAGTGGGTTCCTGCTGCAAGGAATTTGAGGACATCCTCCTCCTTCATTTGCAGGACATCAAACGCTCCGGACATTGTGAAGTTTCCCTTTAAGTTACGTGGGAACCGAGAACAACGCCGTATGGAGCCCTCCCTGCGTAGCGCGGAAAGCCGAGTCCCTCTGACGAATGGGGATAATGAGGACGGGTGTTACTTTCTGTAAGGTGCTTTTAGAGCAGTGCCCAGCACACAGTGAGCCCCGATCACTGTTTCTATTACGATGGCCACTGGAGGAGCTTTCCAGATGCTTTCTCCATTTTCAGTCTCTCAGGCCCCACACAAGAATACTTACAGCTCCTCTGTGCCAATTGAGTGCTTCCTATGTGCTGACCCTGGTCTAAGCTCTTTGTGTTGTTTAATTTTTTTTTTTTTTTTTGTGAATTTAATTTAATTTTTATTTTTAAAAATAAACCTTTATTGTAGAAAGTATTACATATGCCCCCCTCTCCCCCCCCCCGTTGGCCCCTCCAGTTGGCCCCACCCCAGGCTTTCACCTCCCTATTGTCTGTGTCCTACAAGGCTTACTTTTATTCCTTACAACAAGATGCACACTAGAAATGACACTTTATTTCACAGATGGGAAAACCGAAGCTTGAAAAAGTTCCAGTCCATCCTTTACAACTTCTTTTAAAAATGGCAACATCCTTGGTAGCCACACTTCTTAGCTCAACTGTCCACAAAATATTCTGAAAACTGTGCCCACATTATTTGAGCTTTCCAGTCATGAGTATTGGGGTGTGGCTGTTCACTCATTCTCATTGCAATCAGTCTGGCCATTCCAAGTCTATCTGTCTTATTGGCTCAAGTCCTGAAATTACTTTTTATTCTGCTTATGCCCCTTCCTTTTCTTTATTACCTTTTAAATCTCAAGGCAAAGATTTATATCTCCATCTTCTCCTAAAAGTATAGTGAAGTACTCTATCCCTGGACTTGAAGAACATCAACCACATCTTAAACATCCCTAAGTTTAACTCACCTTTTATAAAAAAATAAAAAAATAAAAATAAAAAATAAAAATAAAAACCTCATGCATCCAGTAAAGGATAAAATGATTGATACATGTTGGTAGAATTTTGGAACAAAGCATTATTACTTTAAGATTTTTCCACCCATTGACAAAGAAGCATGGTGTATTTACAGGTGGCTATGATGGTTGAACACAGTGCTTCTCAGAGTGCTCATAATCAACTAGGGATGTGTTTCAAAGCAGATTCTGATTCAGTAGGTCTGAAGTAGGGACTTGGATTCTGCATTTCTAACAAGCTCCCATGTGATGCGGACACTGCTGGTTTTTGAGCAGCAAGGGTTGAGTAGATATTCTCAAGAAAGAAATTGAAGAATTAATGGAGGACCATGAAAAGGTTAATTAATAAAGAGTTGGAAAAACAAAATCTACTGAAGACAAATACTTATCGAGAAACAGAAAGACCCAAAGTTTTAAGGGATGTCAGGTATAAATTTGACTGGATACATCTTTCCTCTTTTATATTAATTTTAGTCTCTAATTCTGCACTCCCTTTCACCACGTAAGATTTATTGCTTGTATCACCTTTTAACACAATCTGGTCACTCCTGTATTCCATGTCTATCAGCACCTTAGGATAATGTTTAGAGTTCTTTAGAGGTCAGCAACTTTTACAGACACCTCTGGAAAATATTTAGGAAGCTGTAATGGGCTGAAGGGAGAGGAAGAAAGCAACATCAGGGGTTTGAATCGAAGAATTCGAATGAATAGCCTGGTGGTTCACAGCAACAACTTCTCTAAACAAAATCTGGGATATACCTACTCTGACAGTGGAATAGCCAAAGGGAGCAAAATCACATATGTGAAAATTTTAAGTGCAGGACATAATGTCGATACATATATAGGGAATGATCAAGGGAACTAGAAATACACTGAGGAAGAGAAGATGAGACAGATTGCAGTGGTGGAAGGCGGTGGTGGCTACAGAGAGAATTCTCTGTAGCTTCTCCCAAATACCGTGTTTCCCCGAAAATAAAACATCCTCCGAAAATAAGACCTACTTACAGGTTTCCTTCTGAGTGAAATATAAGGCATCCCCCCCGAAAATAAGCCCCCCCCCCCCCCCAGGCTCTGTCTCAGAATGCTATTGCTAAACATGAGAGATTTGGTCCACTGATTCTGAAAGAAATGGAGTCACAAGAAATTCACCAGGAAATTCAGGAATTGGATTGTTATGATGATGTTCCAGAAGACGATGGCATGATTGTCATTGAATAAATGAGTAAATTTTTGATACTGTAGGATTCACAGTTTGTCTGGTTTGTGTTGACAACTACCGTACTACCGTACCATATACAGGTAATAAATTTCCTTTATTTTCATTTAACAATAAATGTGTGCTGTATTCTTCTTCATGGAAAAATAAGATCCCCTGAAAATAAGACCTAGCACATCTTTATTTTTATTTTATTTTATTTTTATTTTTAATATATTTTATTGATTTTTTACAGAGAGGAAGGGAGAGAGATAGAGAGCTAGAAATGTCGATGAGAGAGAAACATCGACCAGCTGCCTCTTGCACACCCCCTACCGGGGATGTGCCTGCAACCAATGTCCATGCCCTTGACAGGAATCGAACCTGGGACCTTTCAGTCCGCAGACTGACGCTCTACCATTGAGCCAAACTGGTTTCGGCGAGACCTAGCGCATCTTTAGGAGCAAAAATTAATATAAGACACTGTCTTATTTTCGGGGAAACTGGGTAGCTGGAGTGTCTGTCACGTGGCAGAGGGAAGGGGAGGGTACCCTCTGTGGTGAAGGACAGAGAAAGGATAAGCAGAATAACCTGAAAACAAAATAAATAGCCCCAAGAGGCTAGAAGACCACTTATCAGGGACTTTTAGCTTCCTGTCTTGGAATGCTGTGTTTCAATCATGCTTTCAGGATCTATCTGCTCATTCTTTTAGCTGACACCTTCATTGACACTGGCTCACTCAAGGCATGCCTAGTCTTTTCAGGGGCCTTGTCAAAGCCTTCTCTTAAACTTTCTTCTCCCTCTTTGCAATGTGGCTTCCTTCTTTTTTCTGCAACTAAAAGTGCAAAAGTTTCTTGTGGGAGAAAAGTCAAAGAGACTGACCGGATACATGGAGACAACACTCCCTAAACTGAAAATGCAACCCTTGGTTTGTTTGACTCAGTCTGGGAAGGGATCAGTACAGCTGAAGTGTCCAGCACACCTTGCACATATACCCTAGCACCTCCAGAGGAGCAGCAGGTAGAGGAGATGGGTCCCAGTGCTCCACTGATGTGGGCTCTCGCCATACCCTCCGACCCCTTCCGACAGATATGAAGGAGAAAGGGGAGGCATGAAGAGTGGAAGCAACAAAGCAGGCACTGACCTTTCCTCCTGTAAAAAATGAGAGGTTTCGTGCCTGAGGTTATCAGCAAATACCTTAATTAGAGTTCATACTTTAGCTGGCTCACTGGTAAAAATCACTGAAATCTGGGACCCGGCACAGGAGAGGCCCTGGGGGCAGAGTTGGATGGGAGTAGCAGAAGGAAGAAATATAAGCTGATAAGGGAGGTGAGGAGGGCACCGGGGTTGCCCTTTGGCCTCAGGGTGGCTGTGCCCCAGCAGTTTTGTCCTCCCGTCTTATCTTGCGCTTAGATTTGGTTACAGAAATCCGCTCCCCTCCCCAGGGAAGCTCAGCAGGGGAAGAATGCATTGCCGGTCTCCCTAGGTCTGCAGCAGCTTGGATTGTTTGTAGCTGGTGTGTGTGTGTGTGTGTGTGTGTGTGTGTAGTGTGTGTGTGTGTGTGTGTGTGTGTGTAGTGTGTGTGTATGTGTGTGTGTGTGTGTGTGTATACCAGTGTGTTGTGTAATATCTGAGGACTTGTGTGTTTTGCTATGTCGATGGATCTAGAGGAGCACATGTCTAATAATCTGAGCCATTGATGCTGATGATGGCGATGATGATGATGATGATGATGATGATGATGATAATGATGTTAGTCTCATGGTTCTTCCTATATGGTGATGCTTTGGAGGCTTTACTTACACAAACTCAATCTTCACAACAACACCATTAGTAGTAGTTAACATCTCAACTCTGCAGAAGGAAACTGAGGGATGATGTGGTTAAGTAACTTGTCCAAAGTCAGGCAGTCAGCACACAGCAGAGCCTGGGTTTGAACTCAGACTGCCTGGTTCCAGAGACTTTTTTTTTTTTTTTTTTTTAATATATTTTATTGATTTTTTTACAGAGAGGAAGGGAGAGAGATAGAGAACCAGAAACGTCGATGAGAGAGAAACATCGACCAGCTGCCTCTTGCACACCCCTTACTGGGGATGTGCCCGCAACCAACGTACATGCCCCTGACCGGAATCGAACCCGGGACCTTTCAGTCTGTAGACCAACGCTCTACCACTGAGCTAAACCAGTTTCGGTGCCAGAGACTATTTTTAAAATAACCAGACTTTACTGTCTCCCATATTAAATATAAAACAGAGTTAAAAAAGTGTTCAAGTAAAGAATACTAAGTTCTTAACAGAACTAATCATGCTAAGCACTGTCAGGCCCTGTTTAAGCTTGTATCTCATGGAGTCCACACAACAATCAGATAAGTTAGCTTACTATTTTTATCCCTGTTTTGCAACGGAAGATACTCAATGAAATATGGTAGCAATCATAGTTGGGTAAAAACTGCTGTTTGAATTTTAACCTTGCTATCTGACTTCGACCTTCGATTACTTGCTTAAACAATAGGGTAGTTACAGGAGATTGACTCCCACTGACTCAGTAGCTTCAGGGGTAGAAACTATAGATAACCTTTGGAGATTAACCTCTGAGTTCTGCTTTTGTATTATGGGCAAGATAGGGCCACATTCCAATGTCCAGCGTGGTGTGACTGGGAACCGACCCTTCGGGCTGTCCCGTCTTTAGAATTTAGTCTTTAGGATTTAGGAACAGATAAGGAAGGCCAATCCTTTGTCCTGAGGGGCCAATCAGGGTTAGCTGAGGCAGTCACATCACCACCGACCTGAGTAAAATCCCTGGACTGGGCGAAATTCACTCTCTTCTGCCATGCTGCCGGCATGAGTGGGACAGAGCCCATGCTAGCATGGAAAAGGCTCTTTTGTTTATTGCATCGGACTCGGCTCCCTGGTGGTCCTTGGGGATCACGAATTCGTCTGGGATCCCCAGCAAGGACCATGAGAGACCCTGATCCGGAGAGTCTGATTGGCTGCGGTAGGTGTGTGTTTGTCTGTGTTTTTGTGTGAGCGCTCTGGAGGGACTGCCCCTCCATTGGGGCTCTTACCTGGGTGTTTGCCAGCTGCTGCGTCAGCCACGGTTTGAGCCCGGATTTGAATCTGTAAGAAATTCTTGCTGGCTTAATCAAATTGGCTTCAGTGGTCCATCTCTTGGGGACTCGCTCCGTAACACTCAAGAGTAAGGAAGCTAAGTCACTGCCCCCAAATGCATCTTGCATGTAGACAAACTAAAATTGGGTATATTCAGTAGCAAAGTCCATGCTTGTAACTAGGATCCTATACCAAATGAAACAAACAAACAGAAAAAACAACGAATGGCATCTAACTTGCAATTTTAGGTTCTTCATTAAAATCAACAAACAATTCAGGAATGCCCCTCTTACTGCACATTTTCACTCCCCTAAAACCACATTCTTTCATTTGCCCCCATTAGAAAAACCGGTTGCCAGTTCTTGAGAACATATTTCCCTTTTATCTCCAGAAATCCATCTCAGGGTACATCCTCTGTTTCAGGTGCCAGCTTGACATGCACTGAGATAACTTGGTGAAGAATATCAAAGAAATTAATTGGATAACTATTCCAGTTACTTTGACACTTGTAAAGGAGCAAAATGGTAAAACCAACACCCTAATAATTAATGGGACTGATAAGCTCGGTGAATCTTCATGACTGCAACTCATGTCTTTTTAATCCCCCACAACTAGTAAAGTGCCTGGTAAGCACTCAGTAAATTTTCATTAAACCACTGAGTGATAGAGTTATGCTCACATGGAGGAATGATTTTTGATTGTTTTGTCCCATTCTATCCCTCATATGTATAGCACATGATAGAAACAGTTATTGGGAGCAGACAGATCTGAGTTTGAAATCCAGCCTGTGAAACCTTGACAAGTTACATCTCTCTGCCCTTCATATCCTCCCTCTGAAATTTTAGGATAATAGTATCTGTCTCAAAGATTGCTGTGAAGCCGAAACAGGCAACATGCAAACACATGACCCAGAGATGGGCATAAAGAGGTATTCAGTCATTTTTCTTCTGTCCCCCACCCCTGTAATCTTCCTCAGCAGGCACACCTCCGATGCTCCCCATTCTCCCCTCTACCTCTGCCTGCTTTGCCTCCTCATCCCTTAACCTCACATCATAAAGGTGAGAACATTTAGCTACTTTTATTTATATGGATAGGTTACTATGAACTCTCCCCTGTTCAAGAATGTATCGTGACCTTGGTCTCTTGTTACCTCCCCCGTCTCTCCCCCCCCCCTCCCCGGACTTCTTTTAATTGTGCTGCTTCACTAAAGAAGGGAATAGAAAGCAAAGAAAATGAGATTCAAATTCTTCCATTCTAGTTTTTCATGTTCAGGAGTCAGAGAAGTCAGGACAAAGAGAACCCTGGAATCTTTTCTATTTATCTGTCTTTATGACATGAGAACACTAGGTTGTGTGTGTATAGAAAGAATCTTCTCAAAAATTTCTTGCATTTACATTTATATTTACTTTTATTGAGTATTCAGTGCTATATGATGCGGAAATTATAAGGGGTACTTGAAGTATATACGACAGAGAGCACCAAGGGACAGTCCATGTCCCCTAGGACTGCTGCGAGAATTGCTGCTGGCAGATGCTCTTACTCCTCTTCCCTCTTATGGAGTGTCTCAGGCCCAGAAAGTTGATCCGCCAAAGGCCATACTCTCCTCCCATAGCAGGCAGCATCCAGTATGGGGGTAAAATATCTGCCCCCTCAGCCTTACTCAAGACAGCTCCAAAGGGCCTCACAGGCTTGGAACTCCCACTGGGGTTGGCCAAGGCCTTCACTGAGACTATGTCATAGCCCAGCTTCTCTCTCTTTCTGGTAGAGCTTCTCTTTCTCCCTTCCTCAAGTGTGGGTCCTAAGAGCACTCCCTCATAAACTTTCTGCCCATTAAGCTCAGTCTCAGGCTGTTTCCCAGAGAACCCCGTTTGTGACAGATACCTGATTGGTTGCTTTTCTAAAGCAACTTTGGCAACTTGGACCAAGATTCTCTTTTCACTCAGCATGAGTTGTGTCTTTTATTTTTATTTTATAGAATAAGTATGTCAACAACTATATTGTGAATAGTTAACATGTAAGCACACAAGGCGTTCTTATTTTTGCTTTCTTAATTTAGAAATGTCATTTACCTAAAAGTGACTGCCTTAGCTGAGAATGGTTAGCATGATACATTTTTTTTTTATTTTTTTAAAAAAGGATTTCATGTGCAGTTAATTTTGTGTAAATTAATTTAGGAAAAATTGCTATCTTCCAACTGAATAGTATATTTTTCAATGTATTCAGATCTTCACTTACATATTAGCCACTTTTTATATTTTAAAAATTGTGGAGCCCTAGCTGGTTTGGCTCAGAGGATAGAGTGTTGGCCTGCAGACTGAAGGCACCCAGGCTTGATTCCGGTTAAGGGCATGTACCTTGGTTGCAGGCTTCTCTCCAATGAGGGCCCTTCCTCTGGGTGCGTGCAGGAGGCAAACAATCGATGTGTTTCTCTCACATCGATGTTCCTCTCTATCTTTCCCTCTCTCTTCCACTCTCTCTAAAAATCAATAGAAAATCCTTTGGTGAAGACTTTAAAAAAAATGTGAAAAGAGAGCCTACACATTTTTTGTCAAGGGAATTCTTAGATATTTGGTGTTTCTGTTGTAAATGTTTTATGCATGTGTTTAAGTTGATTTACAAGTATAAAAAAACCCTCTAATTCTAGTGTTTTTGTTTTATTGGTTTAGTAATGATCCAAAAATTCACCTGGAGTAATAAACAGATACAGTAACTAAGAAAAATACCAATAGACTTGTGCCCTAGTAGATATTAAAACACACAAGAAGGGTCTAAGTAATAGATAACAAAAGCATGGACAGATCAGTGGACAGAATAGTTAGGTCAGGAGTAGAACCTTATCTCTATCATAAAAACCCTGTGGTCATGATACCATCACGGTGGAATGACCAAAGACTGGTCACCAAGAGGCTAAGTGCAAGGGCGCTGGTGGGGACTTGAAGCCTGGGCGCGGCTGTGAGCACAGCAAGGCCATATGGGGGTGGGAGGGCGCAGAGCCATTCGATTTAGCGGGCTGGGCTTCTAGTATATATATATATATTTTCCTATATAATAGAAGTGTAATATGCAAATCGACTGAACAGTGGAACTATGTGTCCGTGGGGTTTTGGGCCCACAAGCAGGAGGCACCAGGCCAGGCAAGGTACATGCCAGCGGGCAGAGGGAGAAGATGGCGATGGGGGAAGCAAGATTGGGAGGAGGGGCTGGCTACTCGCCAGCTAGCACTGTGCCCTGATCAGCCTGCCCAATCACCTCCTACAGAGGGAGTACTGGTGGCAGCAGTGGTGGGGTGATGGGGGGTGGGACCGGCCAGCTCTGTGCCCAAATTGACCTGCCTGAGTTGCATCCCACAGAAGGAGGCCAGACTGCAGCTTAGGAGCAGGCCTAAGCTGTCAGTTGGACACCCCCTACGGGCTCCTGGACTGTGAGAGGGTGCAGGCCAGGCTGAGGGACTCCCCTCCTCCCCCAGCCTCCGCCCAGTGCACGAATTTTTGTGACCCAGACCTCTAATATAGTATATATTTAAATGTAATAACATTGGATAAAGGAGACACCACAACTAAGGAGGAATTTTAACAATGGGCACTAAATATAACTGACTAGTGATTTGAACAAATCAATTTAAATTCTTAACTCTCACTAGATGGATCGAAGAATTAAATGGGCCCTGGCAGAGTACCTCAGTTAGTTAGAGTGTCATCTCCATAGCCAAGGTTGTGGGATTCAACCCCTGGTCAGGAAACATACAGGACTCAACCAGTGGGTGCATGAATGGGTGGAACAACAAATCAATGTTTCTCCTTCTCTGTCTCTAAAATCAATCAATTAAAAAAAAAAAACACAACATTTAAAGAATAAAAGAGAATTAGCCCTGGCAGGTGTGAATCAGTTGGTTGGAGTGTTATCCTATATACCAGAGGATGGTGGGCTCCATTCTCCGTCAGGGCACATACCCAGGTTTCAGGTTCAACACCCAGTCGATGTATGTACAGGAGGCAACTGATTGGTGTTTCTTATTCACAACAATGTTTCTCTCTCTCTCTCTCTCTCTCTCTCTCTCTCTCTCTCTCTCTCTCTCCCTCTTCCTACCTTCCTCTCTCTCTCTTCAATAAAATATATTTTTAAACAAAAAATAATAATAATTAAATGGGGGGGGAAACCTAAGCCATAAGAAACTAAGGCCAAATCCTGGTGGGTATTATATCTCTGTATGATAAATTAATTTGTAAGTCTAAAAAAAACCTCAATTTTTTTCCAAAAAAAATTATGAATATAAAAATAGAAGACAAACCAAAAAATAAATCAAGAAAAATTAGCTATAATTATGATTTTTGAAATACCACCTGTCTCCTCATTCCCACAGTGAGAGGAAGTGGAATAGAGGCGAGAGCTTGATAGCTGCTCCAGTACGGGGTTAGTATAATAAAATACTTTGTGCCTATCAGCTTGTGCTTTGAACATTCATTGCCCAGAGCTCATTTCTGCAAAGTGTGCAAACTATTAACAGATAGCATCTGTTGAGCACCTATTGTGTGCTAGTATTCTGTAGACACGGAGCCACTTGATCATCAGATGGGTATCATTACCCAATTTGGCAACCAGCTAGGAAGATACACACACAGTTGAGCTGCATAATGATGTATAAATTAATGTCAGGTAAATTAGACATTAAGCTTCAGGACTGATCCCTGGCCCTGGCTCTTAGTTTGGCTTGGATGAATAAGATTGTATTGTCGACGAGTTATAATACCTAACGAACCTTATTCCCCACTCTCCCGAGAGATAAAATATACGTGACCCTACAAAACTGATGGGGCCAAAATCAGAGACAATCGGCATATTTAAAGAGGCCCGTACTAGGGTTTTAATTTAAATTCAGTTTATTATCCATGGGAGCCAGAGCCAATTACAAATCTGGTGCGGTGGAATGTTCACCAGGAAGCTGGAAAGAGGTGCCAGGAGGTCCTGTCACAGTGCTACCAAGGGGGTTAGGACCCAGTGCCATGTATCTACAGAAGGATGACCAAATTCCTTTTTGCTGTGGCTGTTTAACTCCTAATATCAAAATATTGTCATCTGTGGGTGAGATCCAAGGAACATGGTAAAAAAAAAAAAAAAAAAAGTTACTCAGACAAGGAAATGCCAAAAGAGAACCCAATAATTTTGAAGACCATTTGTTGTTTCAGGGTAGACCCTATCAATAGAAATAGAAGGCTAATTTCAAAATAACTTACTTTCTAACAAGGTAAGATTTGTTCATGGATGGTTTTATTGCTTCTGTTACAAGTTTTTTCTACTTATTCAGAAGATAGTTTTGATCCTATTATGGAAACTCATACACAAGGGGTCTGCTAGTATCAGACCAGATTATTTGGAAAGCTTTGAAAACCACAAAACTTATTCTTTTTTTCCCTTAGAGCGCTGCTGGAGGCAATGCTTCCAGCTTGCCCTATTGGGTAACTCAGGCAGGGAGCCAGTGCAAGCCCGGTGACTACAGCGTGAAGCTGGGTTGGCAGCAGGTGTGGCTGAAGCGTAGGCTGCATCCTCTTTGGGATGTGATTGGTCTTTGTTCACAAAGCTGTCCCTCCTTCCTGGAACCACACAGGAAGGGCCTATGGGACTCCTGGAAACTTCTGGGTGACCTGAGGTGATTCAATTTCCTTTTACAGTACCAATTCCTTCTCCAGCCTCACTTTCAGAGCAGAGACAGAATTTTTATTTTTTGCCGAAACCGGTTTGGCTCAGTGGATAGAGCGTCGGCCTGCGGACTGAAGGGTCCGGGGTTCGATTCCAGTTAAGGGCATGTACTTTGGTTATGGGCATATCCCCAGTAGGGGGTGTGCAAGAAGAAGCTGTTCGATGACTCTCTCTCATCGATGTTTCTAGCTCTCTATCTCTATCCCTTCCTCTCTGTACAAAATCAATAAAATATATACATTTTTTTAAAAAGAATTTTTATTTTCTCAGTTCCACAGGGCAGGTTACAATACAACCTGTTAATGTGTCTCGACTACCTCAGTACCATTTTGGGAACATTCAGTCTATCAACAGCGCCCTTGGAGCTCACAAACCTATTAAAGAGTAATTCCCTGGACTCTCTATAAACACAGGGCAGTGGTTCACATCTGAAGGCAGAGTAGTCTGGGACCTGTCCCACCTCCTAGCCTTCCAAAGAGGGGAACATTTTATTTTTCAATTACAGATTGCATTCAATATTATTTTGTATTAGTTTCATGTGTACAGCATAGTGGTTGGGCAATCATATAGTTCACAAAGTGAACTCCCTATTATCCAGGTACCCGCCTGGCATCACACACTGTTACCACAATATTATTGACTATATTCCCTATGCTGTACTTTACATCCCCGTGACTATATTGTAATTACCAATTTGTACTTAATCCCTTCACCTCTTTCACCCAGCGTCGGGAAACAGATTAGAGTCAAGCATAGGGAATCAGCTTTGGAGTCAGCTCTGGATTCAAGCCCTAGAAGTGCCAATTAGAGCTGTGTGAACTTGGGCTATGTTCCTTAATCTCCGAATCAGGGATTAGAATGGTCTGCACTTCTTAGGAATGTTGTGAGAATTAAATGGACAGACCATCTGCCACCGGTATGTCCTTCTTGGAGAAGTGTCTATTCAAGTCTTTTGCCCATTTTTAATTGGATTGTTTTTGGGGTATTTTGGTGTTGAGTTTTATAAATTCTTCTTCTTTTTTTTTTTTAAATATATTTTATTGATTCTGTACAGAGAGGAAGGGAGAGAGATAGAGAGTTAGAAACATCGATGAGAGAGAGTCATCGATCAGCTGCCTCTTGCACACCCCCTACTGGGGATATGCCCGCAACCAAGGTACATGCCCTTGACCGGAATCGAACCCGGGACCTTTCAGTCCCCAAGCCGACGCTCTATCCATTGAGCCAAACCAGTTTCAGCAAGTTTTATAAATTCTTTATAGCTTTTGGATATTAAGCATTTATCAGATGTATCAGCAAATATGTTCTCTCATTAAGTGGATTGTCTTTTGTTGATGGTTTCCTTTGCTGTGCAAAAACTTTGTAGTTTGATGTAGTTTTGTTTATTTTTCTTTTGTTTCCCTTTCCCAAGGAGATATAATACATCAGATAAAAGAAAATGTTGCCATGATCAACATTCTACTGCCTATGTTTTCTTCTAGAACTTTTATGATTTTGAATCTAACATTTAAGTCTTTAGTCAATTTTGAGTTTATTTTTTGTGTATGGTTTAGTCCTCCCCTCCCCCCCATTTTTGCATGTATCTGTCCAACTTTCCCAACACCATTTATTAATTAGTCTATCTTTACCCCATTGCGTGTTCTTGTCTCCTTGGTCAAATATTAATTGACCATAAAGGCATAGTGAACACACACAACAATATATAGATGATGTATTATTGAATTGTACACCTTAAATGTATATAATTTTATTAGCCAATGTAACCCCAATCAATTCAATAAAAAACAAATAGGAAACTATCTGGAAAGTGCTTATTCTATTACCCATCTCTCAATAAGCACAAAGAGGGCAGTTGTCATCATGGCATTCTTTTCCCCATTTGAGACCACAGCAATTGGATTTAAGAGCTGAGCTACTTACTCTGAAAAGAAGTTTCACCTACAAGTAGTCAAGGAGAAAAATGCACGTGAAAGTTGTAGAGAGCACCTGGGAAGGCACATGAGCATTTCTTTAATTATTGTCAGCTGAATCCAGTGGCCACATCCTGGAAACACACCTTGCCAGAGGCAGGTGTGTCGTCAGCTTGACCTTCAGCTCAGGCTCCAGGGGATGCGTTTCATTCTCTAAATCCAGCCGAGCACCAGGAACAAAAGTGATTATCCGGGCCCACCTAGAAGTGAAGATTACAAAGAAGCCTCAAGAATGCACATAATCTCCTTTGTCTTGGGCTTTAGTAAAACTTCCTGGTTTTTGCTGTACAAAATAAATGAGCTGTAGAGGCTCTGGGTCACTGTCTCTCCATCGGAGGAGAGCTGTCCCACCGGTCTCAGCTGTTTCCTTCTATCTCTGTTTCTGTTTCTTTCTTTCATTTTCTCAATCCCCAGCAGCCCCTACTCAGGAACCAGACCACTCTCTAGTCATGCTGGACTCAGAGAAGAGAGAGATATTTACAGGACGTTACATAAACACTGCCTCTTCCTTACCCCCGATTCTCCACATGGTGACAGTTCTTCATTTCAGCCTCCAGGCTGACGTGTACACTGCAGTTACAGGTTGTCAACTAAATGGGGGTGGAGATCCTTGTAGATTCTAGGCCCAAGAATGGCTAGATGCAGATGGTTATAGCATTGTGGTTAAGGCTAAGCACGGACTTTTTGAACTGAGACCTGAACAGGAATCACTCCCCTCACTTCCCCTTTCACCACTTAGTCTTAAGTGATGTGGCCAATTTAGCCGCTCAGAACTTGCTTTCTTGTTTATACAAAGAGGATAGTACTTAATTGAGTGGTTACAAGGATTAAATGAGGGAATATTTATATCTAACGTGCTTAGCTGGCAAAGAGTAGAAGCTCAATTCATCACTATTGAATCCAATTCAAAAAATGCCAGGTAACTGCAGTTTTTTGGTACTCTGAAACTAGCAAGTAAGTTAAAACTATAATCAAAAGATAGTTTTGTGGTTTTTTTTTTTTTTTTTTTTTGCAAACCAACATTAGTGGTTTATATATACATTCTGCTTAATAAGGTGAACATTTCAACAGGCTTATGGACCTGTGCCCATAGTTTACCTACTTTGCCTATTCAGACTTCCTAGTTTTTTCATAAGAATTATGGTGCCATTCAGGCAAGATGCATGCTACTTAAAATGAGTAATTTTATACTAAATGAGCTGCTTCTAGGACGGAAATGGGAGACGGGGAGAATCGACTTCTTGATAACCTGTAAAATATTACTATGATGTGGGTCCTATTAATCTCCCCCCCCCCCTTTTTTTTTTTTTAACAAAGTGGGGAAACAGGATAAGGACAAAAGTGGGTGGGTGAAAAAAGCAATAACTGTCAGACAGAATTTGATGGCAGGTCTGTCTAGGATAGGCTGCCCATCATTTTACCCCCTCTGTTGGCAATGACTGTTCAGTTTCTCAGGTTTATTCAAAAGTATTCCTCCTAAATGGGGTTCTCAGGAAGCCGTTGTTGAACTAAAGATGATTTACTGCCATTCCACGGCAACAGGATTTTAGTTATGAGGGTTGTGAAATTTGGCTGTCTTCTCGCTTTTCCAGTGGTGCTAAGAAAATAAAATGAAATAAAAAAAAAATAAAAAAGCATTAGCCACTCCATCACAGACTACTGTCTGCCCGCCTGAAACACCCAGGTGGATTAATTTATGATTCACCTTCCCTTTCCTGTTTTGATGGAACAGGGAGACTGAACCATTCCTGTCAATAAAAAGCTCTATGATGACAGCCTAATTGGTGGCTGACGCGCAGGTGGGATTTCCTGTCGCCATTTTACGGAAACAAAAACTCCCCTGCCAGGAAGGGCCCAGTCAATGAAAAGGTGCTGAAACAAAGAGGAAGCAAAGGGGAACCGGGCCCCGTGGTCCAGTCCCCGCCATCCTGCTCCCTGGCTCGCACCGCCCGGCGGATGGGAAGCGCCTCTGCCCAGGTCCCTCCGGCGCGTCCAGCGCGGGGCAGCGTCACGTGGGCGGCCAGGCGGGGACCCGCGCCCCTGCGCGCCCAGGCAGGTGCGCGCTGCAAGCTCAGCAAACCCTTTTATTTTTTTTTCCCGGTCTAGTCACACCCAGTCCCCAAAGCGAAGCTTCAAAGCTCCGATCTCCGAGGGGTGCCGCGGTCCACGCTGCAGGTCCCGGAAGAGGGGAGGCCCCTCCCACTGCGGGCTAGAGACAAAGGCTTTCCCAAGGTGCCCCGCTGCCCGGACCCATCGCCCCTCTTCGCGTCCACCGAGGCGGGCTCGGTGCGGTTCCCGGAGCCATTGCACCGCTGCAGAGCCGTCCGCAGCTCCAGGGCTGTCCTCCGCCCGCGCGGCTGTCCTCCCCTCGGCGCCCTTCCCACAATGCAACTCCATCCCTGCGGCCCCGTGGCCGGACTCCGGCGGACCCCAAAGGGCGCCCTCCTCTCCTCCTCCCGCGCCCACCTGGCCTCCCCACTCCCATACCCAAGGGTTCCACCCAGTCTCTGCAGCCACCGCCACCGCCACCGCCCGGTTGTGGACCGGCTGCCGGGCTCCAGGGGGGCGTGGGGCAGGTGTCCAGCCTGCGCGCAGCCCCTGCTCCCACGGCTCGCGTCGGTGCGCCGGGCCTAGGCGCACCCCGCCACCCCATCCCTCACCCCTTTCCCGATGCTCCCTCTCCGCCCGCCGCGGCCGCTGCGTCCTCCGCAGGCGGCGGGAGGGAGGCGGCGGGCTCGGCCACCAGCAGAGACACCCTGCTCCCCGGTGCTCCGCTCTGGCTACGGAGCGGGCCCGCGGGAGGGGAGGTGGCGGCGCGCCGGGCCGGGCGGATCGGCTTAACTTTCCACGTTCCACCCCTTCCCCGGCCGTGGGGGAGCGCGGGCGCCGCGGTTCCCGGTAAGAGGATGACGGCGCCAGGAGACCCTGCGCTCCCGAGCGTGTCGCAGTGAGTGCGGGGCGGGCGGGCGGGCGGGCAGTGAGTGTGTGTGAGTGAGTGTAGAGGGGGCGGGAAGGAGGGGGAGGCTCTGATGCAATCCGCCCCTAAAGGAGGAGGGGAGCTGGGGGAGCGCGGGCTGAGGCAGCCTCGCTGCAGGCTGAAGGTCGCCGGGAACCGCCGCCCTTCACCTTCTTCCTCGGAAACCTGCCAGACCTCCCCGCCCGGCCCTCGCGGACAGAGGCCGCGTTTCCCCGGCTGGGGCGGCTAGACCCCGGCACAAAGGACATCACCCCGCCGCCGGGGAGGACGTCCGGAAGGGAGAAGGACACCTTGACGTCTCACCCCTGTGCGACACTTTTCCCTTTTTTTTGCCCAAGGTAGGGTCATTTTTCCTGGCTCCAGAGAGAGAGGGAGCCCAGGGAAGGGATGTTGGAGAGAGAGGTGTGGGGAGGAGGCGGGAACAGAGAGGTCCTCCGTGCGGGGCCAGGGAGGAAGGGGTGCGCGGTTGTGCCGTATGCATTTGGATGTGTGGTTTTTATTTTTTGCTTTTGGGAAAGGAAAAGTCCGGGTCTCCTGTTGTTCCCGATGCACGTGGCAGCGGGAGGAGGCCCGGAGGTTCCTGCTTTCACCTTTCCCTGGCGGCGGCTTACTTTTTTTTCGGTTCCGTTTTCAAGGCGGGAGCACATGGCACCCGACCTGGTTCAGTTACCCGAGGCCGGGGACCTCTCGGGTCTGCAGGGAGAGCGCCGCCGATGTGAGGAGCGTTTGCATCCCGGGCACCTGGGCAGGGGGAGCGTGTGGGATGCCCTGAGGGTGTGCGTGCGGCCGGCTGGATTCCCAGGGCTGGCCCCGGATCCCATGTGCCGCCCTGGCTCCAGCTCTGCGGGTCTGGGTAACGGAGAGGAGCAGGAGGATGCCTGGGGGAGATCACAAGGATGCTAACACTGACCACTGTCCTTGCCCTCCCTGAAGAGGTTCTTTCCAAAATCAAGGAGGAGATGGGGGAGGAGGAAAGTGCTGTTCTGGGAGCCAGGGTCGCTGGAGCTGACGAACAAAAGGCCGCCGCTTGCGCGTGGCCTGGGTCCGGAGTGTCTCTCTTCCCCTCCGGATCCTTGCCCGTCCCTAAAAATGTGGCCACAAAAGGCCTTTAACCTGGCCGCGGGGCCGGGAGGCAGGCGTTCCGCTGCCCTAGCGTGCGTCCCGCCCTCCCCATCCTTATTCTACCAGATTGTCGGGCTCCTCAGCCCCCACTGGGACCCCGCACCATCCGGGGCAGCCTGGGCGCTGCTCCCCTGCGGAGTCTCCCGCCCCTGGCTTCGGGCAGGACTGTAGTCAGAGAAGGTGGAAGTGCATATGGCGGCAAAAAGAATTTCGCGGTTAACAGCGTCCGGGCGTTTCTGGTGCCTTTTACAGGCTGCCTTGAGCTGGGGAGGGTGGTGCTACCGTCGCGAGTCCTTTGTGTCTCGCTCTGCTGCGGCACAGACCCAGTTTTCATCGTACCTATGGGTTTGACATCTCTGCGGCGGGTTAAAAAAAAATTTTTTTTAATATAAGGGGGAGGAGAGACTGCATCTACGGTTTGCAGACTACAGGGCCCAGCAAGGCTGTAATTTGTCACCTTGGTGGAAGGAATTGTGCAGTAACTCGTGCTTGTTCTGACGTCAGAAAGACAACGGAAAGAAAACCTGAGCTAGGTGGCTGGCTGCCCTCATTGTTACCGAACGTCTCCCGCAGGGCTGAGACCCTTGAAATCTATGTGAAGCAGTCGGTCCCTTGTGGGCCCCCCTGGATTTTGGTTCAACCCCAGCCTCAAAGGGCTTTGCTCTTCAGTCACTTCAGTTCTCAGTGTGTCCCTTAGCCATCTGGAAACCCACCTAGTTTGGTTGGAGGTCATAACCTTGATGAGGTTTATTCCCTTTAAAAACACACACACTACATATTCAATTAATACTTGCGGGGGTGGGGGGAGGGGGGGGCTGGGCTTGTTTTGTGGTTGGCAGCAACTAATAAGACTCAGTTCCTGTGAGGCTTCTGTTCTGGGGCAGGGAGGAGACAGGCAATATGTGCGTGTATAAACTACTTTCAGATATGTGGGAGTGCACTGGAGAAGTAAAACAGTGTCACGTGGTAGGGGAGGGTGCTCACGGTAGATGACCCTCGAGGAGTGCCTGTGTGAGAGGGTGACATTTGTCCTGAGACTCAGAGGCCTGGCATCTTAGTCTATTGCTAGTCCTGTCTTTTCCTCACTCTGGATGCTACTTGAGGCCAATCTTTTTTTTTTTTTTTTTTTTTTTAATACATTTTATTGATTTTTTTACAGAGAGGAAGAGAGAGGGATAGAGAGTTAGAAACATCGATGAGAGAGAATCATCGATCAGCTGCCTCTTGCACACCCCCTACTGGGGATGTGCCCACAACCAAGGTACATGCCCTTGACCGGAATCGAACCCAGGACCTTTTTGTCCACAGGCCTATGCTCTATCCACTGAGCCAAACCGGTTTCGGCCCTAAACCAATCTTACTCATCATTGTTCCTCTAATGACTAGCAGAGGAGCTGCTTAATAAAATGCCCGTTGGATTGAGATCTTGGCCAGTCTTCATCTCATGCACCTCTTTATGCTAGTGTTGATCACCCATTCTTTTCTACATCTCATTGTTGGTTCTCCTTTTCCTAGGTTGAAACATTAATCTTTTTCGAGTCTGCTTCTCTCGTTCTCTCTTTTCCTCTCTTCACTTTTGAGCAGCCGCCAGGCCCTTGCAAATGCCCCTCAAACCTGTTTTCTCATCCCCAGTCCCAATGTCCAAGTTCAAGTCTCTGTCACCAGACCTAGACATGGCGATTCAAGTAGGGTGTTGGGATACAAGAATCATGAAAAAGACATGGAGGTGCCCTGAAGAAACCAGGAAATCCTTCCTCTAGGGAGGAAGATGGAAGCACAACACGTGGTTAAAAAGTAAAGTGGCTAATTGATGAGGTATAACAGCTTTCTAGTTGGTCTTCTCCATATCAAGCTCCCTTAATTCAATCTCCACACTTCCAGGAGATCTGTATTTCTAAAACAATTTGCACTTTTTACAGGTAACTTTAATATATTATATATACTTAAAAGTTATAAATACATAAATCAATACACACACACACACACACACACACATATATATATAGATTTTAGAGAGAAAGGGAGAGAGAAATATCAACTATGAGAGAGAATCATTGATTGACTGCTTCCTGCAGGCCCCACACTGGAGATTGAGCCCACAACTCGAGCATGTACCTTGACCAGGAATCCAACCACGACCTCCTGGTTCATAGGTCCACGCTCAACCACTGAGCCACACCAGCCAGGCTCAGTTTGCACTTTTTAATGACCTTGCTTCTAAAATCTCCAGTGGGTTCCTATTGCCCACAATTAAAGTATAGAATCCTTAGCCAGGCACTCAGGACCCTCCACAATCTGACTTCTCACCTCTCTCCACCTCTTTGTCCCTGTTCACCTTGTACCCTCCCTGTCACTTTTCCACCTCATTATCAGTTTTGATTCCAAACTGGAATGCCTACTGAAATTCTACATATTTGTGATGGCCTAGTCCAAGTGGTTCTCAACCTTTCTTTTTTTTTTTTTTTTTTTTTTTTTTTCTTTTTTTTTTTTAAAATATATTTTATTGATTTTGTACAGAGAGGAAGGGAGAAAGATAGAGAGCTAGAAACATCGATGAGAGAGAGTCATCGATCAGCTGCCTCTTGCACACCCCCTACTGGGGATATGCCCGCAACCAAGGTACATGCCCTTGACCGGAATCGAACCTGGGACCTTTCAGTCCCCAAGCCGACGCTCTATCCATTGAGCCAAACCGGTTTCGGCGGTTCTCAACCTTTCTAATGCTGCGATCCTTTAATATAGTTCCTCATGTTGTGGTGACCCCCAACCATAAAATTATTTTCGTTGCTACTTCATAACTGTAATTTTGCTACTGTTATAAATTGTAAGGTAAATATCTGTGTTTTCCGATGGTCTTAGGCGCCCTAAGAAAACACAGATATTTACATTACGATTCATAACAGTAGCAAAATTACAGTTATGAAGTAGCAACAAAAATAATTTTATGGTTGGGGGTCACCACAACATGAGGAACTGTATTAAAAGGTCGAGGCATTAAAAAGGGGTATTAAAGGTATTGGTTTTTTTGTTTGTTTGTTTGTTTTAATGAAATAATGATCATAACACTGATGGTGGCAGTAGTGGTACCCATCTTATTAAGGTATCCTGAAGACTTAATTAAGATAATGGATGTGAAGTGCTTGGCATGGTGTTAGCATTCTATATATAATATATTGAATTTAAAGGAAATTTGGGTTTCTCACTTATCACAGGGAGTGGGGAAAGTTGATCAGTCAAGTTCCCCTTACCTCTGATATTCTATGACTCAATAATAATTTAAAAATGCTTTTCAGAAAATAATACCTGAGGGAAACTACCTGAATCCTTTTAGTCTCTGGGAGAAGATGCATCTGTGAAGGGTGGTGTGGGGGTGGGGAAAGCACGTGTATGGAAGTAAGCACGTTCAAAATCACATCCTAGATCTCCAAAAAACACACCTTGAAGCACTGACCCTAAACTGAGTCATTGTTATACTTACTTTTGAAATTTAAACACATTATATTAATTGGTTTTCTAGGGACCACCTATGTGTTAGGAATTTAGTGATTACAAATGCCCCCTGGTTTGGGAAACTGCAGGCACTGGGGTTGCAATCAAGGGACTCTGCCTCGAGTGAAGTTACAATGTGTCTTTGCCAATAATTAACTGGGTACACTTGGGCAATTCATTTTACGTTTTAATGCCTCATTTATCATCTGTCTAAGGCTAATAATAGCATCTGAGCTGCCTCACCCCCAGAATTGTGAAGACACAATGAGAATGCAATCTAGAAAATCCTTGAGCAAGCTAAAGGAACTAATCATCTGAGGTTAAACACGCTGCTAATGTTTAGAAGATGGGTTTAGATTAGTGACTTTCAACTCGGCCTTCACATTGGTCTTACCTGGGGTCTTTTTAAAGCTTTGAATGCCCAGACTCCATTTCCAGACATTCAGATTTGTTGGCCTGGGTTAGAACCAAGACATGAGAATTAAAACACACACACACACACACACACACACACACACACACAAACTCAACAAACACCAGGGGTAATTCTAATATGCAGTGTTTTGGAGTTAAAAGCAGACAAAACAGAATCAGAAATTACATGAAGACCTCCATATGTTATTTGATAAAATCTTAGTAATGTGAAATCATGATGACCTTTCCCTCGACTCAACTAAACCAACCAGTTGTTGACATCATGGAGCCACAGCCTCAGGTTACAATTTATAACCTGAATTTCCCCAGGTATAGAAGCCTGTCCAGTGAGCGATACAGCCACAGCAGCATAAAGATTTAATGTGTGGGATCTCTGTTTCCATCTCCTAGGAGTGACAAAGAAGACTGGGAAAGAAGGAGACAATGGAAAGCAAAAGGAAAGGGATAGCCTAGGCCCTAGGACCCAAGGTATGGGGGGGGGGGGGGGGGGAGGGAAGGAGGTGGGCACTGAGTGGGAGAGAGACAGGACAGAGTACAGGGAAGAAGTTGTGTTTGCTTTATTGAACTGGTTTTGTTAAGGGATGAAGCCTGTGGGTGTGTTTTGTGTGACCTACCATTTCTTTTAAAATTGTGAGGAATTAGTTGTCAACATTTAAATGGCAGAATTTCATTTAAAATCTGGATCTCTTGCATTTCTTTAAAAGAAATACCTGGCTTTTTCTTACTAAAATAGATGGGATACGTGTTCTCTGGTTGTTTATGCCCGATCTGCTTTGCTCACTTATTCTGCCTGGGCCCTGGCTGCATTTGTTTTTAACCCTGAGTCTAAATCTATAGGTCTTAGTGCACATTAGAATCCTCAGGAGAGCATTTGAAATATCCATGCTTGGATGCCATCCTTGGTCAATTAAATCAGAAACTGGTGTGTGTGGAAGGGAGCTTATCACTATTAATATTTTAAATCTTTTTTGTTTTTAACTTTTTAAATTTTATTGAATTTTTTGGAGTGACATTGGTTAATCAAATTATATAGGTTTCAAGTATACAATTTCATAATACACCATCTGTACATTGTAGTGTGTGTTCACCACTCCACGTCTAGACTACTTCTGTCACCATTTATCCCCTTTACCCCCTTCCACCTGCCCCATCCCCTTACCTCTAGTAAACACCATACTGTCTGTCTATGAGGTTTGTTGTTTTGTTTTGTTTTGCTTAACTTTTCGCCCAGCCCTTACAACTCCCCTCTCTTCTAACAGCTGTCCGTCTATTTTCTATATCTGTTCTATTTTATTTATTTGTTCATTAGATTCCACATATAAGTGAGATGTTACTTGTTTTTCTCTGACTGACTTAATTAACTTAGCATAATACCTGCCAGATTTATACGTGTTGTTGCAAAAGGTAAGGTTTCCTTTTCTCTCTCTTTTTTTTTTTTGTTTTGACAAAAAATGTAGTATTCCATTGTCTAAAGGTACCACAGCTTGTTTAATCCACTCATCTTCTGATGGGCACCTGGGCTGCTTCCAAATCCTGGCTATTTTAAACAACGCTGCAATGAGCATAGGGGTTCATTCTTTTGAATTAATGTTTTGGGTTTCTTTGGATATATTCCCAGAACTGGGTCATAAGGCAGTTCCATTTTTAATTTTTGAGATAACTTTATACTGTTTTCCACAGTGGCTGCATCCGTTTTTATTCCCACCAAAAGTGCACCTGGACAGGGTTCCCTTTTCTCCACATCCTTGCCAACACTTGTTGTTTGTTGATATCTATGCTAATAAAGGAAAATATGCTAATTAGACCGGGTTGACTGGCCATCTTCCGGACGTCCGGCTTCCTTCCACACAAAGCCATGGTGGTGGGGGGAAAGGCAGAAGCAGTTAGGGGCAATTAGGCCAGCAGGATAGAGCAGTTATGGGCGAGATCAGGCTGGCAGGGGGTTAGGGGCAATCAGGCTCCAGGGGAGGGCAGTTGGGGGCAATCAGGTTGTCAGTGGAGGGCAGTTGGGGGCAAACTGGCCTACAGGGGAGAGCAGTTGGGGATGACCAGTCCTCCAGGGATCGGGCCTAAACCAGCAGTCAGATAACCCTCTCACAATCCAGGACCACTGGCTCCTAACCACTCACCTGCCTGTCTGCCTAATGTCCCCAACTGCCCTCCCCGGTAGGCTAGTTTGCCCCCAACTGCCCTCCCCTACTGGCCTGATTTCACCCCCAAGTGCCCTCCCCTGCCAGCCAGTTTGCAGTCAGACATCCCCTGAAGGGTCCTGGGTTAGAGAGGGAGCAGGTCAGGCTGAGGGACACCCTCCTGCCCCCCCCTCCCGAATTTCGTGCACCAGGCCTCTAGTCCTATATAATGATAGAGGGATATGCTAATTAGTCCAGACACCTTAGCAGTCACAACTGGTCAGGAGCAGCCCCTGGTGGAAGTGGCCACTGGCAGGGCCTGTGTGGGCCCGCGGCACCACCCAGCCTGGAGGCTGCCCGGTGGGAGATCACGAGCGGGCTCACAGTGTCCCTGCCCTGTGTTGAGGTTGAGTGGCCCCCGGCAGAAGTGACCACCAGCAGAGGCATGTGCAGGCCCATGTGCCACTAGCCTGGAGGCTGCCTGGCCAGGGGGCATAAGCAGGCACACTGTGCTGCCCCGCCTGGAGGCCACCTGACCTGGGAGGGGCTCCTGGCAGAAGTGGCCATCTGTGGAGGCGTGCACAGGCCCATGGCACTGCCCAACCCAGAGGCCTCCCTGCTGAAAGAGTCACTAGAGATTTTGGTTAAATTCAATAGTTAAAATCACTATGCTCTGTGAGAGCTGACATCCTCAAACACTCCAGACCCTCAATCGTACAAATTAATAGAAGACAATTGCATAATGCTTTGACCTAATTGTACACACTTTAGTATCATTTAAAAATTACTCTACATCCTTCAAGTAAATTCAGCAGCTGATTGAGGAGAGCCAGTGCTGAAAAGCGTGCAGCCCTGGCTCTGCTATCTTGAGTTTGTGGTTTCCAAGGAAACAGCCAGAAGGGATGATAAACCCTCCACAAACAGCTCAGCCAGCACCTATCTAAGCAGCATCAAGTGGCAGCTTGGTTTAAATGGAGCCGTTTTGGCAGAAAATGACCTTAACCCTACCTATATCAGGCAGGTTACTGTGGAGGGCAATCTCTACGCAGTACAATGGAGGCCCCAGTTTTGTCCCTGGCGATCTCATGCACGTTAGCTCGGGGCATCGGGGAAGGAAGGGAAAAGCCATCACATGGGCAGCTCTGGCGAGCAAGCAGAAGGAAACCATGTCTGGTAGACACTCCTTGCCACCCCCTTCAAAATGTAAGAAGAATCAATAAACCAGTGCAAACACCCTCCCCGTCCTGGGAGAGATCCAGGACTGAGGGGCATCCCACTCAGGCATTGGTACCTGTTTCCCACCCCCTCTCACAGGAAGGCGATTCCCTGGAACCACATCCCTGCCCTCTGGACCTGATCTCACAGGGCCTGACCCCGCCCCCAGCAGATTTGCATATCCCAGACCCTCTGGTGTTTCCAGGTACTGGGCATTCCCACGTCTTTCCTGCCTCCCAGCCACTGACCCTCACTGTCTCCTACCCCAGAAGCACTCTGTCCTCCCCAACTTTCAGTCTTTATAGCCTAAATGCATGGTGGGCATAGATGCTTCTCCATGGATTTTATTTGATAAGAACCCAGCGAAGTTACTGAGCAACTGAGCTGCTCAG
This sequence comes from Pipistrellus hanaki, assembly GCF_964339955.1. Classification (NCBI taxonomy): domain Eukaryota; kingdom Metazoa; phylum Chordata; class Mammalia; order Chiroptera; family Vespertilionidae; genus Pipistrellus; species Pipistrellus hanaki. Next base: position 146,539,735 of record NC_140505.1, read on the forward strand.
ACTTCACCAGGGACCACAAATGACACACCTTACTTGCTTTGATAGCAAAGCAATCTTATTCTTATTTTTTTAAATAGATTTTTATTGATTTCAGAGAGAAAGGGAGAGGGAGAGAGATAGAAACAGCAATGATGGGAGAGAATCATTAATCAGCTGCCTCCTGCACATGCTCTATTAAGGATCGAGCCCGCAACCCAGGCATGTGCCCTTGACCAGAATTGAACCTGGGGATCCTTCAGTCCTCAGGCTGAAGCTCTAGCCACTGAGCCAAACCAGCTAGGGGAAGCAATCCTATTCTTAAAGATTTGATTTTGTCATAAACAAGTGGGTTTGAATCATATCAAACCAATATTTTAAATGTCTCTTAATTTCTACTAATGCAATTCTACCTTAAAGCTCATGTTGTATAATCTATACCAGCGTTTTTCAACCGCTGTTCCGCGGCACACTAGTGTGCTGCGAGATGTTGCCTGGTGTGCCGTAGGTGCAGACAAGACAAGAATTTTATAATTTTTCACTATTTTGTTTACTTAATATTTCATAATAAAGTAATTATAAAATACTTTCTTTGTGTTTATTTGATTCGTATTCAAGAGAATTACTTTATATATAGTCAATATAGGCACAGAGTTAAATTTTTTAACATTTTCTAATGGTGGTGTGCCTCGTGATTTTTTTCATGAAACAAGTGTGCCTTTGCCCAAAAAAGGTTGAAAAACACTGATCTATACTAATAAAATGGCAATATGCTAATTAGACCAGACATCTTCCAGACATCCATCTGGATGTCCTTCTGCACAAAGCCAATTTGGCAGGGGCCAAGGCAGCGGCGGTTAGGGGTGACCAGGCTGGCAGGAGAGGGCAATTAGTGGCAATCAGGCCAGCAGGCAGGTGAGCAGTTAGGAGCAGTTAGGAGACAGCAGTCCTGGATGGCAAGAGGGATGTCCGACTGCCTGTTTAGGCCCAATTGTTTGTTTGGATTGGATTGTTTGTTTTTGTGTTGAGTTGTATAAGTTCTTTATAAATTTTGGGTATTAACCCCTTACCAGATATAACAGCAGATATGGTCTCCCGTTCAGTGGGTTGTCTTTTCATGTTGTTGATTGATTTCCTTGCTGTGTAAAAGCTTTTTAGTTTGATATAGTCCCATTTATTTATTTATTTATTTTTATTTTGTTTCCCTTGCCCAAGGAAACATATCAGAAAAAATGTTGCTATAAGAAGTATCCAAGATTTTACTGCCTATGTTTTCTTTTAGGATTTTTATCGTTTCAGGTCTTACATTTAATTCTTTAATCTTATTTGAGCTTAATTTTGTGTGCTGTATAAGAAGGTGGTCTAGTTTCTTTCTTTTTTTTTTTTTTTTTTCACTTTTCTGTCCAACACAATTTTTCAATATCATATATTTAACAGACTATCTTTACCCCATAGTATATTCTTGCCTTCTTTGTTGAATGACCATAAATATATGAGTTTATTTCTGGGCTGTCTAATCTGTTCCATTAATCCATGTGTATGTTTTTATGACAGTACCATGCTTGATTATTATGGGCTGGTAGTATAGTTCAATATTATTTGCATGATTATTCCAACTTTGCTCTTCTTTCTCAAGATTGTTGTGGCTATTCAGGATCTTTTGTGGTTCCATATAAGTTTTTAGAATATTTGTTCTAGTTCCGTTAAATACATCATTGATATCTTGATAGGAATTAGGTTGAATCTATAGATTGTTTTGGGTAGTATGGACATTTTAATTATATCAATTCTTTTCTATTCATGAACATGGTATATGCTTCCATGTAGTTGTATCTATTTCATTTATTTCTTCAGTGTCTTATAATTTTCCAAGTATAGTCTTTTACATCCTTGATTAAACTTATTCCAAGGTATTTTATTTTTTGATGCAGTTTTAAATGGGATTAATTTCTAAGTTTCCCTTTCTAATAGTTCATATAGTTTCTTAATAGTTCCCTTATTGTTGTATGTATAAAAATGCAACTGAATTATACTCCCACTACTTTACTGAATTTATCAGTTCTAATTTTTTGGTGTAATCTTTAGTGTTCTCTCTCATAATATCATCTCACCTGCAAATAATGGACAGTTTTACTTCTTCCTTTTCAATTTGGTTGCCTTTCATTTCTTCTTCTTGTCTGATTGTTGTGGCTAGGACTTCCAGTACTTTGTTGAATAAGACTTGTGAAATTGGACATCTCTGTCTTGTTCCTGATTTTAAGGGACACACTTTTCATTTTTGCTCGTTGAGTATGATATTGGATGTGGGTTTTTTTATATATGGCCTTTATTATGTTGAACTAGAGGCCCGGTGCACAAATTTGTGCACCAGTGTGGTCCCTCGGCCTGGCCTGTGGGATCAGGCCAAAACCAGTCCTCTGACATCCCCTGAAGGGTTGCAGACTGCAAGAGGGTGCAGGACAGGCTGAGGGAGCCCACCAGTGCAAGATCGGGGTCGGGGCAGGAGGGATCATCTCACTCAGTCCTGATCGGCCAGACCCCAGCAGCAAGCTAACCTGCTGGTGGGAGCATCTGCTCCCTGGTGGTCAGTGTACATCATAGCAACTGGTTGTGTGTTTGGCTGTCTGCCTCCTGTTGGTCAGTGTACATCATAGCGAGTGGTTGAGTGTCTTAAGCATATCATTAGCATATTACGCTTTGATTGGTTGAATGGCCGAGCAGACAACCAAACATTAGCAAATTATTATGGTAATAGCTTTTATTATGTAGGATTATGTTCCCTCTATTCCCACTTTGCTGAGAGATTTTATCATAAATGGGTACTGTGTAAATGTACCATAGTTTTCAAATCCACTCATCTGCTAATGGGCATTTAGGCTGTTTCCAAATCCCAGCTATTGTAAATAGTGCTGCTATGAACATAGAGGTGCATATATCCTTTCTGATAGGTGTTGCTGTCTTCTTGGGATATATTCCTAAAAGTGGTATTACCGGGTCAAATGGCAGTTCCAGTTTTAAAATTTTTGGCCTTTTTATACACCAATAATAAACTCTCAGAAAAAAAAAAAAATCCCATTTACCATTGCAGCAAAAAAAATTAAGATATCTAGAAATAACCTTAACTAAGAATGTAAAAGACCTGTACTCAGAAAACTACAGGACATTGAAAAAAGAGATAGAAGAAGACATAAACAAACAGAAGAACATACCATGTTCATGGATTGGTAGAATCAACATAATGAAAATGTCCATATTACCTAAAGCAATCTATAGATTCAATGCAATACCTATTAAAATATCAATGAAGTATTTCAAAGATGTAGAACAAGCTCTTCAAAAATTCATCTGGAACAAAAAAAGACCCTGAATAGCCATAGCTATCCTGAGAAAGAAGCACAAAATTGGAGGGATCACAATGCCAGACATCAAACTATATTACCAAGCCATGGTTCTCAAAACTGCCTGTTACTGGCACAAGAACAGACATATAGACCAATGGAACAGAAAAGAGACCCAGAAATTGACCTAAGCCATTATACTCAATTAATATTTGACAAAGGAGGCAAGAGCATACCATGGAGCCAAAATGGTGCTTGGAAATTTGGTCAGATACATGCAAAAAAATGAAACTAGGTCACCAACATACACCATACACAAAAACAAACTCAAAATGGCTAAAGGACTTGAATGTAAGATGGGAAACTATAAAAATCCTACAAGACTCCATAGACAGCAAAATTTCAGACATGTTATAGCAATATCTTAACAGACATAGCTCCTAGGACAAGAGAGACTAAGGAGAAAATAAACAAATGGGACTACATCAAAATAAAGCTTCTGCACAGCAAAAGAAACCATCAACAAAACAACAAGAAAGCCACCTCAGAATGGCTATCATCAACAAATCAACAAATGACAAGTGCTGGAGAGGATGCGGAGAAAAAGGAAACCTCGTGCACTGCTGGTGGGAATGCAGACTGGTGCGGCCACTGTGGAAAATAGTATGGCGTTTCCTCAAAAATTTAAAACTGGAACTGCCATTTGACCTGGTAATACCACTTTTAGGAATATATCCCAAGAAGACAGCAACACCTATCAGAAAGGATATATGCACCCCTATGTTCATAGCAGCACAATTTACAATAACTTGGATTTGGAAACAGCCTAAATGCCCATCAGCAGATGAGTGGATTTGAAAACTATGGTACATCTATGTAGTGGAATACTACACTGCTATAAAAAAGAAGGAATTCTTACCATTTGCAGCAGCATAGATGGAACTGGAGAGCATTATGCTGAGTGAAATAAGCCCAGGCATTGAAAGAAAAATACCACATGATCTCACTCATTTATGGAAAATAAAGAACATCATAACCTTATGAATAAAAAGATAGATATAGATAGAGAGGCAGAGAAGTATCGAACAGACTGTCAGATTACATCAGGAAGGCTGGGGAGATTTTTTTTTTTGAGAGGGAGAGATAAGAGATCAACCAAAGGACTTGAATACATGCATATAAGCATAACCAATGGACACAAGACACTGGGGAAATGGGGGAGGAGGGTGAGGGCATATCCTGGGGTGGTAGGGGAGACTGGGAAGGCCAATGGGGGGAAAAAAAAAGGAGACATAATTACTAGTATTTGTAATACTTTAATCAATAAAATAAAATAAAATGAGAGCAGCCACCATAGTCACCATAGCTTACTAGGCCAGGCACTGCTGTAAGTGCTGCACATGGACCCAATAGTGGAATCAGTATAACGACTGTATGAGGTGGGTATTACTTTATCTCCATTTTACAGAAGAGGATACTGAAGTGAAGAGGCGTTAACCTACTTGCCCAGGGTCACACAGCTCCTAAATGGCTGGGCCAGAGTTTGCCAGTCGGGCGTGGTTTCAGGGGAATGATGAGGCCAGGAGCAAGTTGTTCGGTCTGTTGGCTGTGAAGAGAGGAGGGGCAGGTGGTAGTTCAAGGTTCTAGACACAGTTACTTTCCAGATGTAGAGCTGAGAGTGACTGACAGAGGTTGGGGAAGCCAGCAGAGATGAAATGGCGATACAGGGTCCTAGCACACCTGCGATCACTAGCCCTGGGTACGTTGTGAGGTTTGAGTGGGGATAGAGAAAGCACCTTTTCCTCTTCGATTGCTGACTGGCTCCCAGCCTGTTCACCACCAAAGGCCATTTTTATTATTCCCCACCTCCTAAGAGCCTCAGGTTTTCAAAGATTTTGAGTATCCACTTTAAGCTTTTATTTTAATTGAAGTATAATTGATATGTAGTGCAACATCCAGGTCTCAACTGTACTGTTTAATGAGTCTTGACTACAGTGTTAATGTATTAATTCATTTTCCAATTTTACTCCTTGAAGATATATAAAATTAGCAGTTAGAACCTAGGATTATCACATCAAATTAATGCAATCTGCAAAGGCAAGCATTTTAGTTAACCTGTTTAGCCTGTTTGAAGTTTTCCAAAACACAGAAAAGCAGCTCTTAGATCCATACCATTACCATCCAAGAGCCTGTTGATTCAAAGACCGCACATGGGTAAGGAGGCTCAGTCAGTTACTGGGAGAGATGGCAGCAAGAACGGGACCCCCGTGGCCCTTACAACCACTGCCCTTGCTGTCAGGATTGCTCCTCAGAAGTTGAGCTCAGAGAGGTGTGATTTTATTGGTTCTTCAGAATAAAAAAACACATACAAACTGATTCATAATAATTAAAAAACTAAGTGAATGTGACTGGATACTTAGTGGTATTAAGGAATTCTTGTCATTTTTTTTTTTTTTAGGTTTGATAGTGATATGGCAATATTGTTTGAAAAAATAGTTTTTCCCTTTTAGAAATATGTGCTGAAATATTTACAGAGATAGGATATCTGGAATCTGCTTTAAAATAAATCTATGTCAGTGTTTCCCAAACTTTCTACATATGTGTACCCCTTCTATAATTTTCGTAGCGCTGAGTACCCCTCGTACTCATGAGAACGTAGAATTAGGCGCAGCTAAGCACGGTGCAGTGCATATCCCCACCAAACTCCGGTGCAACGCGTACCCCCAGCAAACTCTTCCCGTACCCCTGGGGGTACGCGTACCACTCTTTGGGAAACACTGTTCTATGTGATGATGTGGGGTAAAATTTCAACCAGTCTGGCCTAAGTTGATAATAGTTGAATTTGGTACATGGGGATTCATTATTCTATTCCATTCACATTTACATTTGTTTAAAAGTTCCCATAATAAAAAATTTAAAAGGGAAGAAAAAGAAAATTATGAATATTAGTCAGGGTTTAGTGTAACAGGCATCGTTCTATGTGTGTTAAACAAAAGGGATTTATAAGCACAGGGAATTAAGTGCCTGTAAAACTGTTAGAAGAAATGACACAGCAGGTCTAGGTCAGGCCTCTTGGAATAATGACCAGAATACCAACTGACCTGCTAAGGAAACTGCTACCTGTGTCTCCATCAGGAAGCTGGGAAACCAGGAAGCTGGTTCCTCGTTGTCTCAACTGCCTGTTCCAGGAACACATCACTCCAGCCCATCTGATTATCAGGAATCCATAGACACAATTGTTGGCTCCAGTGCTTACTGCTTCACCTGATGGAGTTGGACCAGCCAAATGGATGCCTTGCCCCCAGCACCTTTCTCTCTGATTGGTGGAATCTAAGTCAGATCTTAAACCCAAGCTGCAAAGGGACGTGGGAAATAATAGTTTTCAATTCCCCATCCTCTGTAGTACTGTTTGCAATGAAGTGGGAGCAAATATTTGAGCGGACCAATCCACCACAAAGTATATGAGCAATGGAAATTGTATTTCAGCTTATTTATCCCCAAAAGTAATTT